>NC_092481.1:2880528-3119274 GCF_047495875.1 Pithys albifrons albifrons | reverse complement strand
GTGTGAAAAATATCAGCCAAAATGCTCAGAGCAACCTGGAAATATGGACCCTGAGAGAGAGAGAGAGAAGAGCTTTCCCTTTCAGATAAGGTGCCCATGAAGACATTGGTGCTGATGGGACACACTGGAGGGCTGGGCTGGGCTCTGGGTGGGATGGGACAGCCCAGGCAAGGTGACTCCACTCCACATCTCACTCCATTTACAACAACACCTGGAGCCAAGCACTGTGTGTGCAAACAGAGGGGAGTTCAGCTGTGAGTCCCCATAAACCACTGGAGATGTTTTCACCATTTTCACCGTGCAGAGCAGGGTGGGATGAGCTGGTTTGTGGGGCACAGGGAACCCTTTGGTTTGACTCTTCCAGTCCCTCTGAGCCTCCAGGTTGGACTCGGAGTGTCTGTGAAACACAAAACATTTGCTGATGTAAAGGAGCCTGAAATAACTCGCAGAGCTCGGGGGCTGCTGACACGTGGCTAAATCCAAATGTCCTGGTATTTGGTTAGACTCGAATCTGAATATTTGTGTGTGTGTTTTTTACAGCATTTACTTGCCTCAGGGAGCAATTTGTGAAGCTGCAACAATCCAAGACCTGGTTTTTTTTCTTTCTTCCCCCCCCCCCCCCGCCTTTCCTTTCCTTTCCTTTCTTTTTCTCCTCCTTTCCTTTCCTTTCCTTTCCTTTCCTTTCCTTTCCTTTCCTTTCCTTTCCTTTCCTTTCCTTTCCTTTCCTTTCCTTTCCTTTCCTTTCCTTTCCTTTCCTTTCCTTTCCTTTCCTTTCCTTTCCTTTCCTTTCCTTTCCTTTCTTCCTTTCCTTTCCTTTCCTTTCCTTTCCTTTCCTTCCTTTCCTTTCCTTTCCTTTCCTTTCCTCATTCCCTTCCCTTTCCTTTCCTTTCCTTTCCCCCCTTTCCTTTCCTTTCCTTTCCTTCCCTTCCCTTCCCCTTCTTTCCTTTCTCCCCCTTTCCTTTCCCCCCCTTCCCTTCCCTTTCCTTTCTCCCCCTTTCCTTTCCCCCCCTTCCCTTCCCTTCCCTTTCCCCCCCTTCCCTTCCCTTCCCTTCCCTTCCCTTCCCTTCCCTTCCCTTCCCTTCCCTTCCCTTCCCTTCCCTTCCCTTCCCTTCCCTTCCTTCCCTTCCCTTCCCTTCCCTTCCCTTCCCTTCCCTTCCCTTCCCTTCCCTTCCCTTCCCTTCCCTTCCCTTCCCTTCCCTTCCCTTCCCTTCCCTTCCCTTCCCTTCCCTTCCCTTCCCTTCCCTTCCCTTCCCTTCCCTTCCCTTCCCTTCCCTTCCCTTCCCTTCCCTTCCCTTCCCTTCCCTTCCCTTCCCTTCCCTTCCCTTCCCTTCCCTTCCCTTCCCTTCCCTTCCCTTCCCTTCCCTTCCCTTCCCTTCCCTCCCCTCTTTATTTTCTCTCCCCCTGCCTGGTATTTCCACCCTCCAGGAAGTGACAAGCCTGGACAGGATTGAATCCTGCATTATTTTTGCCCTTGCAAATAGTTCCCAGATGCCCCGAGGCCGAGCTGTGAAAACACCCAGTGCAGGCTCTTGAAATGCCAACTGGGGAGCTGCGACTGGACCATTCATCCCAGGGATAAATCCTCAATGGGCTCACGTTGCCTCGAGGTGTTTTGGCTGAAAGCCCCATAAAAATCCCATCGCTCAAGTGGGGAAAAAGCACCTTTGGCTCCTCGGGAGTTGAATTTCAGATTTCTGAGGGAACTTGGCTTCCTGACAACTTGGCTCCAAAGTGCTTATTCTATGTAACACACAACCTCTTTAATATTACACATGGTGTGTTTAGCTGCTTAATTTACCTCGGGAAGCAGAGCCAAGCACAGCTCTGCTGCTGACAGATCATTTGCATGATAAGCTTGGATATTTTAAGCCACAAATAGGATGCGTCTGTGAACTGTCTGTCTGTGCTTTTACAAGCTCCCAGCACTGGAGGAACTCCTTGGATGGGAGAATGGAGCTCCACATCGTGCCTGGGGATGGAAGGAATGATCTTTTCTTCCAGGAGGAAAGAGAAGACTCGTGGCTTGTTTACATCAGTGTTGGTCTTCTGACTAAATCCTGGGGTGGATGTTTGATTTGGATAAAAAAGGAGGTTTTTTGCCTTCAGAACAGCTGGTCTGGTTTGGGTAAGATGGAAATGGTGCTTTTTCTCCCTTGACAAAGGTGTTTTCCCTGCTCTGTGTCCAAGGGCACATTGCAAGGAACCTGCAGCTGGTTGTGAACTGGGCAGATCTTCAGACCTGCAAGGGCATTGCTGCATGGGCACAGATCCAACCAAGCTCTGCTGCATCCCAGCTCATGGAATCACTCACTGGTTGGGTTGGAAGGGACCTTAAAGCCCATCTCAATCTACCCCCCTGCCATGGGCAGGGACACTTTCCACCAGCCCAGGTTTCTCCAAGCCCTGCCCAGCCTGGCCTTGGACACTTCCAGGGATGGGGCAGTGTCCCAGTTCAGGAGGTGGGCCCAGTTTGTCCCTGTGTGGGGGTGCCCAAAGCTGTGCATTCCAAACCCTCCATTCATTGCCCAGCAACTGTTCCCAATGGCCCATTGGCAGCAGCTGCCCAGGGCACAGCTGAGCCCTCAGGCTGGGAGCTGGCTGGGAAAGAAGCCTGGCAGAGGAGCTGGGAGAACTGCCCTGCAGGGAGTCCTTGGCACCTCCACACCCACCTGAGGGCTCAGCTCTGCCCATGGGCCAGCAACCATTCCAAAATCCCCCCTGACTGCCAGAGTCAGATCCCCCAGTGTGGAACTCCCTGCCCTGGGGGAGGCACTGGGGGCTCCCACCCAAACCTGAGGGGACACAATCTTGGCCTTTGGGGACTTCTGGGACCACTCCTTGGATGCAGAGGAGGAGCAGCCCCTGGCCAGGAGGAGCCACCACTCTGGCCCAGACTGTGCCATCATCTGCACCAACAGGTTTGTCCCTTCCTTTTCCTTTGGACTCAGAGGAACCACGTGGGGCTCAGCACAGGGGCCACCAAACCCCCCTGTGTTTGTGCCCCAGGGGGCTGGGTTAGACTGCTGGGGTTGGGGGTTAAACCCAATTTCTCTTTGTGCCATTGCATTGATTGTAATATTGTTATTAAATTGTAACTCTGATTTATAATCTCTCCTGAGCTGGGTTTGTTTCTCCTGCTGCTTTACCTTTAAACCAGCACAGGCAGCCACAGCTTCTCTGCTCAACCTGTGTCCCATTCCACTCCATCCCTCAGCCACCCCAGCCTCTTTCTCCTCTCACCACCCATCTGGGGGTCTCTCTGCACCCTCTCCTACCTGTTGGAGGTGACAGACTCTGCTCTGGTGTTTTCCAGCATCACCTCCCAGCCCTTTGCATCCCTTTGGCTGTCACAGCTCCCCAGAAAGCTCCCTTTGAAAGCTCAGGCCTGACATCTTGAAGTTCTAATTTGACACATTTCCAGCAAGGGAAGCATTTATTGCATTAGACAAGTTGCTGCAGCTCTCAGGCTGGGAATTGCACTCACTTGCCATAATAATGGTGTAAAGTCCTCTTCCTTTTTATTGTGTTATCTCTCTTTAATCATGCAGAGACTCTCCCCAGTAATTTTAATCAAAGGCTCAAGCATCACTTATCTGAAGACTCCACTCAATGAGAGGAGAAACTTTGAAGAGCTTCAGTTGTGTTGGGAGGAGCAAAGAAAAAGGAGAGTTTATTTCAAACTTTTTTTTCTCCTTTCTTCACACGTGTCTTTATTTCCTCCAATTTTAGCTTTGTGTGTCTGGCAAGGAGGGACAAGCTCTGTCTTGCTGCTTTTCCTGAACATGCTGCTTTTAGGAACATGGCTCAGAGAATGAGCCACGTTTCCACAAGAAACATATTCCCATTGGGGAAAAAAATGGTGTGGTCAAAGCTGGTTTTTTTCTGTAGAGAAAAAGGCCAAATTTCCTGGATCCTTTTTCCTTGTTTGAGGAGAATATTTGAAAGGTATTTCGTCTTGGAATGAACCCTTTTGCCTTCAAATGCCATTTTCTAACAAGAAAACCAAAGGTCTGGTTTTGCCTGAAACCAGAAAGTCTTGTGGAAGCCCCAAAAACTTGTAAAAATCCCTCAAAGAGAGTAAAAAAAGGCTTCAGGGGAGGTTTGTAGATTTAAGTTTTGGGTGTGGATTTCTGCTGTTTGCACTGAAGTAGCTCATTGTCTGTGCTGGAATTTGGCTGTTCCACCTTGGAATCCTTCATGGCCAAATCCCACAGAGCTCCTGGCACAGAGACGTTCTCCTTCCACCTGACACAAAGGCTCTGCAGGGCACTTGCTGTGGGGTGGCTCTCTGGAGGTCAAGATGCCCCAAAGTAGGTGCCCAGCTCTGCAGGAATGGTGTCTCCAGCTGGCTGGGGCTGGGAATGTTCCACCAATCCAGCATGTTTGGGTTGCCTTGGCTACAGCAAATGAGTCTTCCCAAATTGCCAGTGCTGGTTGAGTGATTTACCTGAGTCTTGGAAGGAAACTGGAGGTTTCCAAGGCTTCCTAGATGCCAATATGGAGATCTGAGTCTCCTGGGGGCTGGTTCTGCTGCCACATTGTCTGTCCTTGCAGGACCTCCTGCCTGAGGACCCCCAATCTGCCCAGTTTTGCTTTTTTCTGGAAGTCATTTCACGCAGCTCTGCACAGCCATGGCAGGAACAGAAGTGCTGAACTCTCCTCCTGGGGCATTCAGGGCTTGATGAGAAGCAGGAGTGAACATTAATCTTTTGACATGCTGTTCCTTAGAGCTGTATTGCTCAGACTTTCTCTGTTGGGAGAGCTCCTGAGCAAGACCTGGATTTAAATCCTGCTCAGGACACGGTGGCCAAGGCCAAAACTCCCTGGCCAGGATGTCACTGCTGCAGCTTCAGTGGTTTCTTCCAACAGAGGCTTCCTGTGCTTTTCTTTTGATGGGAGAACATGGACTGACTGTCCTTCCTTCCACCTTTGAGGTCTTTCTCTGCTCACAGAGCTGAAGGTAAAAGGGAGGCACTGAACAAAATGTGGGTTTTGGGTGGTTTTAGCCATTTCCACCAGGCACTTTTCACACACTTATGGCTGGTTGGAAGGGACCACACTTATGACCACACTTATGGTCAAGTTGGAAGGACCACAGTGCCCATCTGGTCCCACCTCGCTGCCCCAGCAGGGCCATCCCAGAGCACCTGGCACAGGATGGTGCCCAGATGGGTCTGGAATATCTCAGTGAGGAGACTCCACCCCCTCTCTGGTCTCTGCTCAGTGCTGGGTCACTGCACAGCAAAGAAGTTCCTCCTCCTGTCCAGGTGGCACTCCCTGGGCATCAGTTCCTGCCTGTTCCTCCTGTGCCATTGCTGGGCCCCTGAGCAGAGCCTGGTCCTGCTCTGCCCCCTCCTGCAGGCACTGCCAGCCATGGGGAGGTGCCCTCAGTGTCCCTGCTCTGTCCCCTCCTGCAGGCACTGCCAGCCATGGGGAGGTGCCCTCAGTGTCCCTGCTCTGTCCCCTCCTGCAGGCACTGCCAGCCATGGGGAGGTGCCCTCAGTGTCCCTGCTCTGCCCCCTCCTGCAGGCACTGCCAGCCATGGGGAGGTGCCCTCAGTGTCCCTGCTCTGCCCCCTCCTGCAGGCACTGCCAGCCATGGGGAGGTGCCCTGAGTGTCCCTGCTCTGCTCCCTCCTGCAGGCACTGCCAGCCATGGGGAGGTGCCCTGAGTGTCCCTGCTCTGCTCCCTCCTGCAGGCACTGCCAGCATTCCTTTCCAAGCCAAACCCTGGCAAGACGACTTTTAAAAGTGCTTTAAACCCAAACTAGAACTGCTCTGAGTGTGCCTGTTCAGGGCTGTGTCTCTTCTTATTTCACTCTTTACATCCTGGGGCTCCCAACTTCTGCCTGTGGGTTCCCACCTTCCTCTCTGGGAGTGTCTGCACTTTGGGAGGGGATTTCTGGCAAGGCAGAGCCAGGAGGAGCTGCTGGGGCTGCCTGGTTTGCCACACAGACAAGCAGGAGCCAAAGGCACCCATCGATGCCAGATGGCTGTGGCATTGCCAGGCACTGTGGAGCTGAGAGCAGATGGGTGCTGTGTAAACACTGCACAACTGTGGGCTTCTTATTGATGCAATCGCTATTAATACTATTTATAAATATTAGAGGAACCCAAACACAGCACTGTGGGAAGGAACACAAAGCAGACTCAGCGTGATTGCTGGTCTGCTAATTAATGAGGACTATCAGTCCCACCATCTGACATTGCAGCTGATGATGCCGTGGCAGCTCGTCTTGACTTCCAGAGGAAGAGGGTTTGGGAAGGAGTTGGTGGGATGAATCAGAGCCCAGGGAAAGCTGTGGGAGTTGGAGAGGATGCCCAGCTTCAGGCAAAACTGTCAGGGGAGACCGAAGACATGAATGAATTGTGAATCTGGGGAGAAGCACTTTGGGGCTGTGGCTGTTTCCAGGCATTTCACAGAGTCCCAGAAAATGTTGAGTTGGAAAGGACCCACAAGGAGTATCCTAGTCCTGCACAGGACCATCCCCAGGAGTCCCACCCTGTGCCTGAGAGCACATTTTGGCTCTGCTCTGGCTGTCTCTGCCTCGGACTTTGAGCTTTCTGGGCTCTGAATTGAAGGTGGCCACAGCATCTGGATCAGGGCCCTTTGTGTCAAAGGAAAAGCCTCATCTCAGCCCTGTGACCTCCCTGCTCTCTCATTCCAACTCTGCTCCTGACCTGCTGTGTGTCTTCCCATAAATCTGAGCCTCCATCTGTCTTGGTTGTTTTTATTCCAGGATTTTTTGGGTCAGGACTTGGCTCTGGCTCTGTCTGAAGTTCAGAGCACAACAGGGTGCTGGGTCTAACCAGGACCTCCAGATCCTGGAGCAGTGCTGGGAATGAGCTGACTGGAGGTGGTTTTGGAGTGGTCCATGGGCAGGATTGGTTTGCTCTGACCTGAGACACTGTTAAAGCCTGAGCTGGTTTCTCCAGCCTGGTGTTTCCCTCACTGAACTCTTCTGAGAAGGACTAAATTCCTCCCCAAATTCCCTGAGATTTGTCAATCCCCCCTTTTTTCCATGCACCTGAATCTAAAGGCACTTACACACCTTAAAAAAATATTTCTGCTCCAAAAAAAACCCCCTCTTTGAAAAACCTGAGTGGCTTTGAAAAATATTTCCCATCTGTGTATGTCAAACACAATCCTGATACAACAGCAGGGAAAGATTCATGGGATGTGTTTTACCCCCCAAAGAATTTCTTGGCTTCCCAGGGCTTTGTTAATGTTCATTGATTATGTTTATTGCAGCGTTAGAAAGTCATTTAGGGATTTATTGGGTGCCTTTGAACACTGGGAGTGAGTCATTCCCTGAGCTGCTTGTGCTGAGCTGGAGTTCAGCAGGGCGAGTTTATGGTCCAGGGGTGGAAAAACTCCCAGGAAACTCAACTTGGAAGGCAACAAATGGGTTAAACTCCGCTTGTTAAGGCACATCGGCGCAGAGGAATTGCTTAATTTCCTCTTCCACCCCCTTTAATCAGAGCTAATCACGGGGTAGCCGCAGGAAGGGGGAGCGCTGAGTGCCCTGGAACCAAACCCAGCTCCAGACTGGGAATCGGGATTGCCACTGGAGATCGATGGGACTTGGCTCTGCCTCCTGCCAGAAATTTGGATGTCTCTCCTTCGGTTCAGACGCTGATGGGCGAGACGTGTTGGCAGTTCCCCTTCAAACAGAACGGGGGGGAGGGAGTTTTTCTTGGAATTCTGGATTGGGCTGGGCCTGAATCGTGGGATGGGCCCTGAGCCAAGAGAAATGGAAACCCCTCCTGGAAGGGCCATTCAGATTTTTGGGGGGTTTTGTTTGGTTGTTGTTGGTTTGGGATTTTTTTGTGGGTTTTTTGGTTTTAAATTGCATTGCTTGAAGGCCACGCTGGGGGCTTGTGGGTAATAATAATAATAATAATAATAATAATAATAATAATAATAATAATAACAATAATAATAACAATAGTAATAACAATAATAACAACAACAACAATAATAATAATAACAATAACAATAATAACAACAATAATAATAACAATAATAATAATATAGTAATAATAATAATAATATTGTTAATAATAATAGATAGCAATAATAATATAATGATAATAATGATAATGATAATAACGATAACGATAATAACAACAGCAACAACAACAATAATAAATATGAATATGAATATAAATATAAACGTAAATATAAATATAAATATAAAAATACAATATAATAATATAATATTTAAATATAATAAAATATAATAATAATAACAATAGCAATAATAAATATAATACAATATTAATTATAATAATAAATGATAACGATAACAATATAATTATAATAATGATAACGATAATAACAACAATAATAATAAATACAAATATAAATATAATTATAATAAATATAATAAATATAATGATACAGTATAATGATACAAGATAATAATAAAATATAATAAGATAATAATAAAAACAATTAAAAGAACAAATATAATAATACAATATAATAAATATTGATATTGATATTGATATTCTTATTATTATTAATAATAGATACCAATAATAATATAATGATAATAATGATAATAACGATAACGATAATAATAACAACATAACAATAATAAATACAATATTAATAATAATAATAAATGACAACGATAACAATATAATGATGATAATGATAATGATAATAATAACGACAACAACAATAATAATAAATATAAATATAAATATAATTATAATAAATATAATTATAATAACTAAAATGATACAATATAATAATACAATATAATAAAATATAATAATAATAACAACAATAAAAATATAATAATACAATATAATTAATATTGATATTGATAGTATTATTATTATTAATAATGATAATGATGACAATAAGAATAAAATTAAATAATAAATTAATAAAAATATAATAAAGATAAAAATAAAAATAAATAATAATGATGATGATAATAATAATGATGATAATAATAATAAAAAAATAATAATAATGATAATGATAATAATAATGATAATAATAATGATAATAATAATGATGATGATGATGATAATAATAATAATAATAATAATAATAATAATAATAATAATAATAATAATAATAATAATAATATACCCTGATCACTCTGAGTCCTCCCACGCTGTGAGGTTTGGCTCCCAGCAGCTCCCAGGGCTCCAGGCTCACAAGCTCTGTGGTTGTGCTCTGAGCACAACCCACCCTCCCATTTCCATCTCCTTTTGCTTTCAGACTTGCTGCTTTTGGAGCATGTGGAGCTCTCATTTTTCACTGCTGGGCCTCTCCACCAAACGTGGCACCAAGTCACGCAAACTGAGTGGAGTCCAACCCTGCTGGAGATGCCTTGGGTGGCTCCTCCTGCCGGTGCCAGCGCTGCTTTGGTGGCAGGTTTGCTCTAATGAGGCCACTTTAGGGGCTGCTCTGATTGCCAGCACTTGGAAGGGCTCCTGCTGTGCCAGTCCAAAATGCCCGTTGATGCCAAGTGAAAACATCTCCAGGGCATCCCCATCCTGCAGCACCACCACTCTCTGCAGGGATGGCCCTCAGTGCAGCTGCTCCAGCTGGGAGGCCACAGCTGGGAGGTGAGTCCTGCCATCCCAGCCAGACCTGGGCTGCCTCCAGGAACGAGAGGAACCAAACCAGTCTGGGCAGGGAAGGCACAAGGCAAGTCCAGTTGGGAGTTTTCAATCTGAAGGAGAAAAGCATCAGGAAAAGGGTAAAAATAATTTAAATCTCATCCAGGAGTTTAAATAAGCCAAGACAAACCAGCAGTGTGAGAGGAAGCCCTGAACCCCCAAGTTAAAGAGCTCTGGGTCCCTCAGGTTGAGGTTTCATCCCACCCCAGCTCAGGAATGAGAAGAACCAAAATAGATGGCACAGGAAAGGCACAAGGCAAGTCCAGTTGGGAGTTTTCAATCTGAAGGAGAAAAGCATCAGGAAAAGGGCAAAAATAACTTAAATCTCATTCAGGAGTTTAAATAAGCCAAGACAAACCAGCAGTGTGAGAGGAAGCCCTGAACCCCCAAGTTAAAGAGCTCTGGGTCCCTCAGGTTGAGGTCTCATCCCACCCCAGCTCAGGGTGGGGTTTGGGTACCACTAGAGCAGGTGGTGAGGAGACACCAGTCTTGTCATCTTGGAAGAATTCAAGGAGAAAAAGGAGTTTATTGCTGTGGAGGGACGAGTTCAGGTTGGCTGTGCTGGAACAGAAGGGGTTGGTGGGGATAAATCAGCTCTCAGGTTTCCCAGATGCTTCCACCTCTCCTTCCATCCCATCCCAGCAAACAACCCCTGTTGGAGACAGATGGAGGGGACAGCACAAGATGCACCAGGGCCAGCCTTGGCAGGAGCAGGGCAGGGCTTGGGGCCAGGCTGGGAATGATCTCCACTCCATCAGTGTCAGGAAGCACAGGCTGGGTGGTGCCAACCCCGTGGGTGCAGCTTCAGGGGCCCCACGTGGTACCAGCTGCGTGCCCAGCAGAGCTGGGAAGCTGCAAACCCTTCTGTGCTCTCAGCCTGGGCCCCGAAGTGCTGCTGCAACACTGGGAACCAGCTGTTGCAATGTGGGCAGGGCAAGCTCGGGGTGAGCTCATGGGATGCATTTCATTCCATGTAAACATCCTTATTTTGGGAAAACTCAAGATTTCTGTGAAATATCTCCTGCCTACAAGCGTGGCTTTTGTTGGAGGAGCTCATTTCTTCAGGAAAATAAGAATGAAATAACTTCCCTCCAGGCTGAGGTTAAACTGTTTTGTCTGAGTTGCCACAAGCGGAGCTTTCTGGGTAAAAATTGTCACCTGAAAAGCTTCTGACGGGAACAAAAATCACGACGGATTTAGTCAAAGTATTTTGCAAATTCCTCTTGAATTGTGACAATGAACAAAGAAACCCCTGCACAACACCTGCCATGTTCTGCCTTTCAGCAGTCTGGAATTGAAATCAGCCTTAATTCAGAAGCACTTCTTTTTTTTTAGGCACTTAATTCCTTTTCACTCAACACACACACATTAAAGAAGAAAAAAAAAAAGAGAATATTTGCAGCCTAAAGAATACATTTCATTCCCAACAAAATGGGGATTTTTTTCTCATTGTATCATTTGCAGCCAAATGACAACTCAGGTGTTTACATGTCTTGGGAAAGATGTTCCAGGGCATGATTTTCTCAGGGAACAGGGCACTGTTTTCCCTCTGTGCCACCCCCTGCCTTGGGTTCTGCCCCCCCCCAGCCCTCCAGGGCTCACTGGCAGTGTGGGCAGAGGCAGGTTCATGCCATGCTGTGCCAAAACCAGCTGTTTTGACATCTCTGAATGGGAATTGCACAGGATTCCAGCTCTGCCGTGCTTTCTCTCCACGTGTTTTGAATTTTTTGGCCTCACTTGGGACAGGCAAATGTCAAAACAGCAGTTTGGGGTTTGTTTTCTCCTCTTGTCTCTGAGCTGCTCTGATTTGCTCCCTCCAACCACCCACGCTCGGAGCAGCTGCAGAGAGAGAGGCAGAGCAGCTCTTCCCACGCCTCCTGGCAGGGCTTTTCCCTCCCCAGCCTGGAAATCACCTCCTTCTTTGAAGGCAGGTTCTCCTGGAAGCACAACCCCACCTGGATCTGCTCCAACCTCACCTGCCACCCCTGGAAGTGGTGGGAGAAAAGCAGTGCCTGAAGGAGGCCCAGTGAAATCACAGAGATTCACAGACTGTTCTGAGTTGGAAGGACCCCCAAGGATCATCGAGTCCAACTCTTAAGTGAATGGCCCACACAGGGGATTGAACCCCTGACCTTGGCATTATTGCAACTAAGTTTGAACCAACTGAGCTAATCCCAGGGTGGAGGAAGAGCTGGGCAGGAATTCCTGGAATTGGTCCATGCCCACGGCAGGGTGGGCACAAAAACAGGCTGAGGAATTTGGGGCTGTTCAGCTTGGAGAAGAGGAGGTTGTGCAGGGACCTCACAGCACTTTGCAGGAGCTGAAGGGCTACAGGGAAGCAGGAGAGGGGCTGCTCACCAGGAGCTGGAGGGACAGGACAAGGAGTGATGAGTTCAAACTGAAAGAGGGGAAATTTGGGTGAGACATTGGGAAGCAATTCCATCCTGTGAGGGTGGGCAGGCCCTGGCACAGGTTGGGCAGAGAAGCTGTGGCTGCCCCATCCCTGGGAGTGTCCCAGGCCAGGCTGGACAGGGCTTGGAGCCTCCTGGGCTGGTGGGAGGTGTCCCTGCCCATGGCAGGGGTGGGACAGGATGAGCTTTAAGTTCCCAAACCATTCCATGATTCTCTGATTCTACAAAAGCCTTCAGCTCATCACCAAGGGCAGACAATCCTTTTCATCCAGCCCCCTTTCTACCCAGTTTCCCTCCATCCCCACTTAAACCCAGAGCCTTGCAGAGTCCATGGCAGGGCATTAAATCCCTCAGATGTGTTTCTGTTGGAGCTGGGTGCAGGTAGCTGTGGGCAGAGAGCTGCCTGACCTGGATTTCCACTCTCCCTTGACTGGGGAGTTTTGCTCTGCTGATGCCTAATTACATCCAGGCCAATGTTATTCCTGGTGCTGAGCTCCAATCTCAGCTTCTAAATAAAGCCCTTTGCGTGGGGTGGGGGCAGAGGGATGAGTGGCCACAGCCCCATTAACGCCAGTGTGGGAGTTAATGAGTCCTGGAGAAATCCTGCCCCTCACTGCCTGCTTGGCACGGTGGTTTATTGACCTGCATTTCCCCCCTCCTCTTTTCAAAGTTCCTAAATCTTTTATGAACACCTGTAGGGTAAAGCATTAACTTCCTTCTCCACTCCAGCCCTTGATAACTTACTTGCTGCTTTTATTGCACCTTAAATTCTTTATGGGTGTAATTGTGAGACCTTCCGAGGTGCTTGCAGGGCCATCTTTGTCATTGTCCCCTCCAGAGTGGTGACAGCCAGCAGTGGGATGTGTTCTCAGGGTTGTGCCTCTCCCTTTGTGTTGCAGGTGCTGTTTGAGAGTCTCTGATGGGGATCTTGCTCAGAACTCCCCATGGAAATGCAGCCAAATCCCTGCCCTGGGGTGTTCCCTGGGCTGGATCCTGCCCAGCCTTGGTGAGGCAGCCGGAGGCAGGGAAGGATGTGGTGGCTGCTGGTTGTGAGCTCCTGTTTGCTCAGGGAGGGTTTGCCATCGGAGGGGCAGCATTAAAGGGAGTGATGGATGTGCACAGAGATGATTCCTGACACATCTGAAACTGGGACAGCCAAGGGAGGGCTGTGCTGGGGGACCTGGGGGGCCTCTGCCTCCTCCTAAACGAATCCTAAACTGGCAGTGATGTAAAGGGGAGGGAAACAGGGACTGCTGGTGGTGACCCCCAGTCTGGGGGTTTGTTCTGACACTCCCCAGGGAGCCCCAGCTTTGCTGCTTCATCTTTGAGGTGTTTATGAGCCACTGGGCTCTGCTGTGAAATTCCAGGTGGGGGATGGAGAAATGGACCATGAGAAAAGGAAATGCCAACATCTGCCTTGAGTTCTGGGAGGTGACTTGCCTGGTTGTTCACGTCTCTCTGATTTCCCTTTTCAGCTTCAGGGATACATGGCAGGTGGGAGCAGGCAGGGAAAGAGAAGCTCCAAGGGAATGCCAAGAGAACGTGGAAGAGTGGAGAAGAGTTTAAAAAATGTATAAACAGAAGCATTCACAGTGGAAATGTCATGCTAAGAGTTCCTGCCTTTCTGAGGGTGACACAGACCCAAAAACTCAGTCCTGCTGAGAAAGGGGAGGCACAAAAACACCTGAGCCTGCAAGGAAGGGTCCCAAGCCCCAAATTATGGGCTTCACCTCCTCGTGGAAGCTGTGCCCCAAACCTGGCACTGGGAATTGAGCCCTGAGGGGTGTGTGAGCAGAGCTGGGCAAGCCAATTTGCTGAGAGGGCCCCCGACTGGTTGTTGTATGTGGCGGAACCTTCGCAGGCACCTCAGGGGAGACACGAGCTTGAAATCTTAATTAAAAAGCAGAAAGCAAGGGTTTCATGCTAGGCTGATATTGTGACTCTCTTGCCTTTATGGACAACTCTTATGCAAGCTCCCACTGTGTCTGTGGAATTGCTAATTTGAGGGAAGCTGCAGCTTTGTGCAGTGCAGGGCCTGTGTCAGCAGAGCTTTAACGTCAGGAGAGCGAGGTGTGTGCTGAGCCTGCTCCTCGCTGCCAACTCCCCTTTTTTATTTCTTGCAACCCTTCCTTTCTTGCCATCTACTTCAGAAAACACCAGAAGGAACTTTGTCACCACCTGGGGTGCCTGGAGAGAGCACCAATAAACCAAAGTGTCACTGTTCAGCACTAAAAGCTGCTCGTGGCCAAGCTCTGTATCAGCAGGAGGTACCACGTGGTGGGCTCAAGTCCTCAAGTCCCCTCTGGAATTGTTCAGGGGGAACAACACAGAGTTCTTGGGCAAATGAACAAACATCTCTGACCAAGATGGCTGAGAACAGCATTGGAGAGACCTCTGATTTAGTTTTTGCTGGTGGAAACTTTGGAAAGCCAAAGTGACACTGTGGAATCTGGGCCAGGCTATAACCAGTGGATGTGACAGGGCTGTCCCATCTCCAGCTGAAAATGAGCCCTCCTGAGAGGCTTGGCTTTCTTTTCATGCCTGATTAGGGAAGTACAAGCTCCTCTTTTGATGCATGACTTTGAAAAATGTGACTTAATTCCTTTAGTTTCTACATCTTTTTTAAGAAAAAAATATCTTCCATCCCATTATGTTGGGGAAGTTTAGAAGGTCTGAAAGGGCAGATTTTGGGGATGGTCCTCATAGGAGCACTCCCAGAATTAGGGAGATTTTAGGGACAGGCTGCACCTCATGGAGGTGGGTGGCTCCAGGGAGGATCCACAGCTCCTTCATGGCTCCCCTTGGGCACACAGGCCCTGCCAGACACCAGACTTTGGCCAGACATGACTTGCACTTCTCTGCAGAGATTGAGCAGAGATTGGAGTTCAGACTGAAGGCAGCAACAGATGAAATCCAAGATAACTTTATCTCTCCCCTTCTGGAGGAAGGATGTTTCCAGACAGTGCCTAATCCAATTCTGACACTCACTGCCAGGGCCAGGGGGGACCAAGGGCAGAAATGGGTTTGAAAAGCCATTAGATATGGCCAGAAAAGGACCATCAAGGGCTTTCAAATATGAGTTACTTAGGGATGCATCTGGCTCAGGAAGGCCCTGAGCTGCAGATGGTCAGAATCAGGAGGGCTTTATGGCCTCGTGCCTGTCCTGTTCCCATCCCAGCCCTACAGGATGGGCTTTTGATCTGATCCAGGAAGCTTTTCTTCCACCCTTATCACAAATGGCCTCTGAGGAATTATAAGAGATTGACTGAAGAAAATTCCAGTTGGATCTCTGGTGCTTGTTCCTTGAAGACAGACAAGGTTGGGACACAGTTTGGAGCTTTCCTTTGTCCCAGAGATGTCCCAACTCCATCTCTGTGGTCCAGCTGTGAGGATATAGCCCAGATGTTTGCAGAAACTGCAGATGAGGGCAGGGAAGAGAAGCATCCCCCCTTCAGCTTGTGAGCCCAGAGTTTTGGGGAGGTTCCACAGGGGTCCAGGAGAGCTTGGGCATGTCCAGGCTGCCAGGAGAGGGAGAGCACAGGCCCGGGCTGGGGTTGGTGCTTGTGCTCACAGAGCCATTTGCAGCCAGAACAGGCTGCGAGCAGCAGTTGATGGATTAGTCTCTCATCTCAGGGAAGGAGGTTTGTGTCTGCCTTCGGGCACGGCTGTAAATGAGCCCCTAATGGGTTCTGCTCCTAAAACTTCCCTGTAATACAGAAATAGCTGCATCTCTCAGACGCAGCAAAGGGGGGCTCAGAAAGGCTTTGAGTTACACAGGGTGGTTCAGGTGGTAAGGAAACCTCTCCTGGAGCAACCTGGGTGATGCTGAGACTGGTAAGAGACTGGGAAAAGGGAGATGTGGCCCCTTCCCTCCCTCATTCCCAAATTCCTGCTTGCTGGCACAGCTGTTGCTGTAAGAATAAACCTCCCAAAGATCTCAGTCCCTCTTAAACCTCACCCCAAATGAACCCCACGCTCAGGATCAGCAATGCACCCTCTGCCTCACCCCACCCATCCCTGCACATCAGTTTGGCTCCAATATGGGATGGGAACACGTGGAATGTGGGCACTGATGCCTTGAGAGATCCCCAAAACAGGACTCTGGGCCAGTTTAGTGTGGGATAAGATAACAAGGTAGATTCTTTAATGTTTAGGCTTGGGGCTTTCAGGAATAAATGATGATGTGCCCCTTTTGAACACTGATGTCCATGGTTTTTATAATATGGTCTACCCAATCCCCAGTAAATGGACTGGAGTTGGACCAAGGGTTGGATTTGATGATCTTGGAGGTCTTTTCCAACCCAATCACTTCTATGATTCTGTGATTCATGAATCTCTCAGTCCAGCCCCATCCTGGCCCTGACCACACCTCCTCAGGATTTGAGTCTAGGGGACAATGGAACCCCTTCTTCATCATTTTTGTCTTCCTCAGCACACGTAGGGCTCTTGGAGGTTTTCCAGTGTTCTTTCTTGAGGTCACTCTGCCCCTGTTTATGTCTCCCTTTGCAGGCCTTCTGATATTCTTCAGCCTTCTGCCTTGGAACAACTAAATAGCTAAAAGAATTTGAGCTATTGATATGTGGTAGAGGTTAAAATACAGAGAATATTAGAATGGATTGGGTTGGAAAAGACCCCCAAGATCATCAAGTCCAACCCTTGGTCCAACTCCAGTCCCTTTACCAGATCATGGCACTCAGTGCCACGGCCAAGCTCAGCTGAAAAACCTCCAGGGATGGGGAATCCACCCCCTCTCTGGGCAGCCCATTCCAATCCCTGAGCACTCTCTCTGCAAAGAATTTGTTTCTCATCTCCAACTTCAATTTCCCCTGGCAGAGCTTGAGCCCATCGTGCCCCCTTGTCCTATTGCTGAGTGTCTGGGAGAAGAGACCAACCCCCAGCTGGCCACAACTTCCCTTCAGGGAGTTCCAGACAGTGCTGAGGTCACCTCTGAGCCTCCTCTTCTCCAGGCTGAACACCCCCAGCTCCCTCAGCCTCTCCCCACAGCACTTGTGCTCCAGTCCCTTCTCCAGCCTCGTTGCTCTTCTCTTCTCACTTGGGTTGGAAGAGACCTCTGAGATCATCAACCCTTGATCCAACCCCACTGGGATCACTCTGGCACTCTGTGCCCTGGGCTGGTGATCACAGTGGGGTTGGATCAAGACATGTTGGATTCTCTGTCCCTGGAGGTGTTTAAGAGGACACTCAGAGCCACATCCAGTCCCTTCTCCAGCCTCGTTGCTCTTCCCTGGCCCCGCTCCAGCCCCTCAATCTCTTTCCTCAACTGAGGGGCCCAGAACTGAACACAACACTCAAGGTGTGTCTTGCTTTGATATTCTGGTTCTGATATTCTCGCTTCTGATATTCTTCAGCCTTCTACCTTGAAGAGGAGTCTAAAGAGCTAAAAGAATTTGAGTTACTGATATGTGGTAGAGGTTAAAATACGTAAACAATGAGCTTAAGCTGCTGGAAATATTAACACACTGATGTCTGCATTTCTCACTACAGTTACAAGTACTTCTAAAATCTATAAAAATATAAAAAAATGAAAAATTCCTATGGCATCAGCACCACTCCCTTTGCCAGCCTTGGCTGTGCCCGGGCTTCCTCCTGCACATCCACCTCCCCATTGCCACCCTGCCGGGCAGAGCTCGATCTCCCGCTCGATCTCCCGCTGGGTTGAACCGAGGGGGATGCGGCGCCGCTGCTGCTTCCCTGGGGGCTGGAGATGCTGAGCAGCTCTGCAAACAAACAAACAAACACACAAACAAACACACAAACAAACACACAAACACACAAACAAACACACAAACACACAAATGGTGTCTGCTCCAAAGTGGAAGCTTTGAGCTGACATCGGTGTTGGAGCTCCTGGATGGACAGAGTTGATCCCGACCACACAAAGCTCTTGGGGAAACCACAGCCGGACTCAATGCAAGGTGAGGAACGGGCACGAGGTGCTGGGGGGCACCTGGGTTGGTGGAGGGTGTCCCTGCCCATGGAAGAAGGTGGAACAAGATGATCTTTAAGGCCCCTTCCAACCCAAATTGTTCCATGGTTGTGATGCTGTGAAATGAGAGCAGGTCAGTGGGAAAACGCGGCTCCAGAGCTCAGGTTAAGCTGAGCATATCTCAGAGCCAGAGGTGGGCAGAGGTGCAAGGGTTCCCTGACAAACTGGTAGAGGAAGGGGCACTTTGTGGCGCTGAAAAGCCCCCAAATACAGGAGAAATTGGGTGAAAGGCTTCGCAGCCACCACCTCCGCCCTGCCGAGGGGTTAAGCAGCGGCAGAAGATGCGGCGCCCCGTGCAGAGCCATCGCAGCGATGCCCTCTCGTGGGGACTTCTTCCTCTGAATCCATCCCGTCCTGGAAGAGCCTCGGGGTTCAGGATGCTCCAACAGGGATAAACTCCACTTGGGCAGGGCTTGTTTGTTTTCATTTTATATTTTCCCCCTGTCAGTCAGGGCTGTGAATTCTTTTCTCCCCACAGTCCTTTAAGTTTGCCAATGATCTTTTCCAAAGCCAGAATAAAATTCCCAGATGTCTGGGATTCTCCAGCCCTGGTGGGACTTGAATACAGATCACCCAGGCCCCCAGTGCCCACCCCACGTGCAACACTGTGCTCTCCCCACACAGATGGGCAGCAATGCCAGAGCCCCCTGAGCAGTGACACTGGTACTGGGAGGGAGAGATGAGTGGAGCCAGTTCCCACTTTCTGCCTTTCAGGTGAGGTCCCACTGGCCTGATAAAGAGAAGAAAATCAGTCTGTAACTTGGGGCAAGGGGTATCTCATTGGGTGTTTTCCTGGAGGGAATTAGTGGAGAAAACAAGGGTGGCTGCAGGAGAGTGAGTGATGACACCCTTCACTGGTGCCCCTCTGCTCTGGAGCCAGGCTGGGAGAGCTGGGGGGGCTCAGCTGGAGAAGAGAAGGCTCCAGGGACACCTGAGAGCCCCTGGTAGGGCCTGAAGGGGCTCCAGGAGAGCTGGAGAGGGACTGGGGACAAGGGATGGAGTGTCAGGACAAGGGAATGGCTTCAAACTGTCAGAGGGCAGGGATAGATGGGATTGTGGGGAGGAATTCTTCCATATGAGGGTGGGCAGGCCCTGGCACAGGTTGGGCAGAGAAGCTGTGGCTGCCCCATCCCTGGGAGTGTCCAAGGCCAGGTTGGACAGGGCTTGGAACACCCTGGGCTGGTGGGAGGTGTCCCTGCCCATGGCAAGGCAGTTGGAACTCAATGGGCTTTAAGTTTCCTTCCAACCCAAACCATTCTGGGATTCTGTGACTGTCCCTTATCCCAGTAATGCTGTGGGTGAAAAAAAGCCCAACCCAGTCCAAGTCAAGCTGGAGAGAAGTCCTGGAACTGATTGCAAACCTGGTGTGGGCCAGAGCATTGGGACTTGCTGGAGCTGCTTCCAAACTCACTGCCCTTTTTGCAGCCCACATTTGCTGCTCCTGAAATTTGCCTTTCAAATGGGCAAGCCCTGCAGCTGCAGAGAGTGCCCTTCAGCTGCTCTGCTGTGCCAGGCCCTGCCCTGGCACTGGCACCACCCTCTCCAGAGCCAAAACTGGAGTTCAGTTGGGAAAAACTCCTTGTGTGTCTGTAGGTGACAGGGACGGTCTTGGGTCTCGCACAAAGCCTGGCAGAATCGTTTCAATCTGCCAGCTGATTTCCTTCCCAGTGCCCTCCATCACTTTGATGGGCTGGCAGGAGGGTGAGGGGCTGGCTGTGCCTCCGTGGGAGGTGCAGCTCCAGCTCCAGCTCCAGCCCGAGCTCCTGATTCATCGCCGCCAATTCCTTCTGCCGTTCGCCGTAATGACAATAATCAAAATGAATTAATTTGGTCTTAGTGCAGAAGGAGCACAGGAACTGCATGGCAGTGGTGCTGCAATCAAATAAGAAACGTGTCAATTCCAAGAGAGATCTCTTTATCTCTTTAATAGCTCTCCACCTGCCTGGGACTGCAGTTGAGTCTCAAGGATGGACTATTGTATTAAGACAACTTATGGTTGTTCTAAGATGTTCTCCGTCTGCCACGGCTCGCTCTAAATATTTTAGTAAACATAAAGTAGGTTCCTTCCTTTCATCCTCCCTCCAAATGAGGCAGAAGGTGATAAAAACTCGACTTTTCCCCTACAAGGAATGTACCTTTTTATGGCTTATTGGGAATCAGGCAAAAATGGATCAATGAGGTGCTCATGTGGAGCAGCTTCTTGTTTATGGGGTGATAACTCCAGGCAGAGGGAAACAAACTCTCTGGGTGAATGGCCACGGTGTTTATTAAGAAGATGTATTTGTACAAGGCTAATGGGAGGCACCACCAATTTATTAGTAACGCTGGAGAAAGGTCAGACTAATAAATAACTTATTGAAAATGGGAGTTGGGTGCCAGATTTAAGGCCTTGGCTAAAATAGATGCTCAACACTCGAGGCTTCTGCGGCAGCAGAAGGACTTGTTGAGGTTCACCAGCCCTGGCCTGAGGGAAGGAGGGGACATGCACAGGGACTGTCACCACCACTGAGATGGGACCTGGAGCCTGAGCAGTGATGGGGAGACAGGGATGAGGTGCTGGATCTCTCCTGGGCACCTGCCTTGGGTTCCTTCAAGCTCTGGTGGCTTTTTCACGATGCTCCAGAGTGTGACTGATCAACAGCTGGGATTGCCCATCCCTTCTTTCTTTGTGGGACATCCTTGGTCCTGTCTCAGCAGGATGGTGTCCTGGTGCTGCTGAACACCCAGAAGAGTTTCCCTTTACTCAGAGGAGCTGGGAGGCTGTTCCTGGAGGGAAAGGCTTTGCTTCCATCCTTGTGTTTTGCAGGGAGGAGACACCTGGTGGGAAGAGGTGCTCTGACTATGTGAAGATCTCCGAGAGTGCAGCACACCCAAGGACCAGCTGAATCCCAGAATCCCAGAATGTGCTGAGCTGGAAGTGACCCCCAAGGACCAAGGACTGCTGAATGAAGTGACAAATCCCAGCACTTAAACCATGTAATGAATTTCCCTGGAGATTTGTCTCTGGGTGAAGAGGGAGAGGAGGGGGAAGGGGTGAAATGCTCCTTGGATTTCACAGCTCTGGCCAAGGAGTGTAACTCTGGCCAGGTGGTACCTGCAGCACATCCAAGTCAGTGGAAGGAAGTGCTCATTTTAGTCTACATATATTTATATATACATAAATATATACAAAATTTAGTATACACATTATTAAAAATGTTCTGGAATTCATAAATTTAAGAATTTGAGACTTAGAACCCTGAATCTTTTCCTTCCTTCCTTCCTTCCTTCCTTCCTTCCTTCCTTCCTTCCTTCCTTCCTTCCTTCCTTCCTTCCTTCCTTCCTTCCTTCCTTCCTTCCTTCCTTCCTTCCTTCCTTCCTTCCTTCCTTCCTTCCTTCCTTCCTTCCTTCCTTCCTTCCTTCCTTCCTTCCTTCCTTCCTTCCTTCCTTCCTTCCTTCCTTCCTTCCTTCCTTCCTTCCTTCCTTCCTTCCTTCCTTCCTTCCTTCCTTCCTTCCTTCCTTCCTTCCTTCCTTCCTTCCTTCCTTCCTTCCTTCCTTCCTTCCTTCCTTCCTTCCTTCCTTCCTTCCTTCCTTCCTTCCTTCCTTCCTTCCTTCCTTCCTTCCTTCCTTCCTTCCTTCCTTCCTTCCTTCCTTCCTTCCTTCCTTCCTTCCTTCCTTCCTTCCTTCCTTCCTTCCTTCCTTCCTTCCTTCCTTCCTTCCTTCCTTCCTTCCTTCCTTCCTTCCTTCCTTCCTTCCTTCCTTCCTTCCTTCCTCCCTCCCTCCCTCCCTCCCTCCCTCCCTCCCTCCCTCCCTCCCTCCCTCCCTCCCTCCCTCCCTCCTTTTTTCACTTTCACTCTGACTGAGGAATGGGAATTCCTTCCCAATATCCCACCTATCCCTGCCCTCTGGCAGTTGGAAACCATTCCCTGTGTCCTGTCCCTCCATCCCTTGTCCCAACTCCCTCTCCAGCTCTCCTGGAGCCCCTTTAGGCACCAAACCTGAGGTTGGTTTGTTTGGATGCAGCTGAAATTTGCTGTCCCACCCAGGAAAGAGGCACGAGGTGTTGCAGTTCAAATTACACTCCCCTTTATTTGGGCTTTAGATTATGGAACTAAAATGAAATTTAAAGTCTTTGCAGAAAGGTAATTTTTCCTAATCACTCACACTGCTGCACAGATCTCCACGACTTGATTACATCCTAATTAGATTAATTGGATGGAGAATAATTCCTCTCTCCAAGAAAATCAACCACAAAAGACAAGCAATTCTATAGACTCTGAAAGGAGGGGGGAAAACACACAATAATAAAAAAAACCCCAACCCAGCCCTCATTCAGAGCTTTAAAACCAAAGCATAGAATGCCCAGTAATTAAATTGATAAAGAATTTATGAGCATATCAGGATGACCTGGGGTGTTGTTTTTCCTTCCTCTCCCCCTCTTTCATAATTTTCCCTCGTGTTCTGCCTCCTTTTCTCCTGCCTTTAAAATGAGATGTGGAATTCCAATTCCTCCATCGATTTTTGAGATAAAAATTTAAGAAACTCAAGTAACAAAAGGTTGCACTCCTGTGTTCTGCATGTGGAATGGATTGGCTTTGTTACAGGGGCAGGGAATATTGAGCAGCAGGTCTTTGCCCTGAATACTAATGGTCATTATTTACCAGAAATGAACACAAGCCAAGGAGGTTCAGCACCTCCCGATTGGCTTTGGCATCCCAACAAAGGCACGGAGCGTGGGACAAGGGACATGACAAGTGGCTCCAGCTCAGTCCTCCCTCCCCACCCAACCCCAAGAGCTGAGCTGCCTGTGCATTAATGCCATGCAGTTATTTTGCTGGAAGCATCTGGTTGGGAGCCCACGTGGTTGTCCCCAAAGAGCCTGGAACGTGCTGTGAGGTGGCTGCAATCCTGATGTCCTTAGTGATGTCCCTTTTTTGCCCTTCCCTTCCACTGCTCACCTTTGCTGGGCATGAGATGGAGCTGAGGTGGGAGAATTCATGGCCATAAATCCCTCCTTGCCCAGGGAGTCACGGCTGTTGAGCAGGACAGTCCTCCTGGAGGCTGCTGAGCTGCAGGAACAGCCTGCTGGTGGCTGGGGACCCCCAGGACTATGGGGAGGTGCCAGCTGCAAACTCAGCCTTGAAGCACCTGATGTGTCTCAGCACCAGGATGAGACAGTCAGGGCCCATTAACTTCTGGGAAGGACATGGAAGCTCCTCCATTGCTCTCTGTGGTCTCTTAAATATCCAGCAGTGATGAGACCAGAAGGGCAACTTGGCCACTTGACCTTCAGTGTGCCCAGGGAGGGCAATTAAAAGGGCACAAACGTGACCAGGTTTGTTCTGGGGGCTCTCAGGTCAACGCTGCTCTTTGCTGAACTGTCACAGGATCACAGAATTGTTCAGGTTGGAAAACACCTCCAAGGTCATGAAGCCCACCCTGTGTCTGATGCCCACCCTGTCCCCAATGCCCATCTTGTCCCCACTGCCCACCTTGTCCCCAGTGCCCACCCTGTCCCCAATGCCCACCTTGTCCTCAGTGCCCACCTTGTGCCCAATGCCCACCCTATCCCCAATGCCCACTTTGTCCTCAGTGCCCACCTTGCCCCCAGTGCCCACCCTGTCCCCAATGCCCACCTTGTCCCCACTGCCCACCTTGTCCCCAATGCCCACCCTGTGCCCAGTGCCCACCTTGTCCCCAGTGCCCACCTTGTGCCCAATGCTCACCTTGTTCCCAGTGCCCACCTTGTTCCCAGTGCCCACCTTGTGCCCAATGCCCACCTTGTCCCCCAGCCCAGAGCACTGAGTGCCATGTCCAGTCCTTCCTTGGACACCTCCAGGGCTGGGCATTCCAAACCTCCCAGGGCAGTTTGTTCCAATGCTCAACAACCCATTTGGTGATGAAATTCCTTCCCCCTGATGTCCCTCCTGCCCATGCCCTGGCCCAGCCTGAGGCCGTGCCCTCTCCTCCTGTCCCTGTTCCTGGAGCAGAGCCCGACCCCCCCGGCTCCCCCCTCCTGGCAGGGATTGCAGAGCCAGAAGGTCCCCCCTGAGCCTCCTTTTCTCCAGGTTGAGCCTCCTCAGCTCCCTCAGCCTCTTCTGCTGCTCCAGCCCCTTCCCTGGACACCTCAATCCCCTCAACCAGAACCAGAACCATCCAACAAAGACACTGCAAAAATTCCCCTTCCCAATACTCAGCAAATTGTCCCAGCCTGGAGCTGCCTTGGAACTGCCAACTAAGACAGGACAGAATTCTCTGCCCTTTCTCCTGAGTCCATTTGTCTCCTCACCAGACTGGTGGCAGATTTATGTCCCACCAGTTCAGCCTCTCCAAGGGCTGTTGGGCTGCTCTGTGCTGAATGCTCAGTGCCCTCCAGAGCTTGAAAGATGCAAAGTGTTTGGAGGGAGCAGATAAACCACCTTGAAGATCTAATCCCCAGGAATAATGACAGGGCCTGGCCAAGCCAAAGCAAGGGCTGAAATGAATAGCAAGAGATCTATTAAAGGGATTAGACACATGTTTGAGCACTTACAACTTTATCTCTGGCTGGTTGTGACAGGAACTGTATATTTCCCCCAAACAAATGTCTGGGGGATGATTTATAGGCTGGAGAAACTTTGCATGCTTGAATTTCCAGAGCTCTGAGCTCTGGCTGGAGGTGAAAGGTGGTCACTTGGCCCCCATGGGGCATCTCCTTCGGTGTCTTAGTTGGGGTGAAGATGTGCCTGGGAAGGGATTCTCTCTTTGTTGTCCCATCACTCGTGTTTTGTTCACGCTCTGGAGAGCTTGGACTGGCTCCTGTCCAACATCTGGAGGGGAAGGTGCTCTGGGAGCATCCCAGACATCTCCAGAGCATGGGAGAGGGTGGGGCCACTCCCAAACACCCCCTCAAACTCATAGAACATCATTATTAATGTGGACATAGCCAAGCACACAAATCCCACCTTTATTTTGGAAGGGCAGCTGTGGCTTTGCTACCAAATCCTCCAAAATAAAACCCTCCAACAGTGTCTTTTTTAGTGGTTTGGGCATTACTTTATTCTGGCCAGGAGGTGTGTGAGGCACTGAGAGAATCCCAGTCTCCACCCAGACCCTGACACAAAACCTCTTCACCTCTTTATGCATCATCAACAAACAAAAAATTAGTGGCCATTGGTTCTCAATGACATAATTCTCTTTCATTAATTAGTATTCTCTCCACTACTGGCCATGGATTTCTTGCTGTTTATGTTAATTACTCCATATTTTCAGTATCTTTTCCCTCCCAATATCCTGAGTTTTTTGTTAGTATTTTCTTTATTTTCTGCCTTCTGCCAAATGTCCTTGAGGTCCATAAAATCTTCATTCCAGATGTCCAACCCACCATCACATCTTTCCCTCCCAGGCTTTGCTCAGTGAAGCAGATCAGAGTTACTTTATCAAACTTTAATTTTTCCCTTCTTTTCCCACTAAAGCACCTTATGCCAACTCTGCTAAGAGCAACTTAAGAGTGACACATTATTTGTAATTAGTGTCTATCAGTTATGATTACTCATAACAATTAAAAGTTGATTAAAACTATTAACTAAAATGATTCCAACAGCTGGAGGATGTTCCATTTCTAGGGGGGAGCTTTAAGTGGACAGTTTAAATGTAAATATCTGCCTATATCTGCAAATATGAGAATGGCAGTTGGAGCTCTCAAAGTTCTGTCTTTTCAGCCTTTTTGGGTGGGATTTGTGCCACGAAAAATGAAGTAAAAGATGGATAAAGATGGAAGACTCTTCTCCCACAGCAAGGGTGGGACACATTCCTGCAGCTCCAGGTCTGTAATATTTAACTTGATTCCTCCCCAAACCTGGGTCAGGGATAATGGCAAAGCTCTCCTGGGAAATTCCATCTCCCAACCCTAAATGTCTCATTGGCACAGGATAAATTCTGGGGTGTTCAGAGGCTCCTGAACCTCCACAGCCTGAGCAGGACCTTTTATGTTCCCTGCCACTCCTTAGGTGGTTTTAAGAGATTGGAGAGAATGGAAGAATCAGGTTTAGTCATTTCTTTTACAATATGCCCCTAAAAGGAGCCTCATAAAATATGAATTCCACTGAATGTGCTTGTTTCTAAATTCAGAACATGTGTCCAAGTCAATTTGTAGCTCAGGAAATGAAGGACAAACTGCCTGAGAGGGGAGATGTGCAGACAGGCAGCTGCCCTCTGCCTGCCCTGCCTGGCCCTCCTGCCTGCCAGGGCATTTCCCAGGGCACCTCACCCTGCTGTGCCACCCTCCTGCTCATCCAGCCTCAGCTCCTGGGCCTTAATTGGGAATATTGATATTAAATGTGGTTATAGGAACATGGTGGTGCCTCACCCACTTCCCTGGGTCTTGTTCCCTGTGACTCCAAGGAACAAATTAGACATTTAAAGAGGATAAGGAAACATTTTCCTGCCCTGCCAAGGGTTTTAGGACCAGCAAACCTCCTGTGCCAACCAGTCTGGGATGGGAAGAGCAGCTCTTAAGAGCCTGTCAGGGCATTTCCCACGGTATGTGGCACCCAGGGCACCTCACCCTGCTGTGCCACCCTACTGCTCATCCAGCCTCAGCTCCTGGGCTTTAATTGGGAATATTGATATTAAATGTGGATATGGGAACATGGTGGTGCCTCACCCACTAAACTGGGTCTTGTTCCCTGTGACTTAGAGAGAAAATTAGACATTTAAAGAGGATGAGGAAAAGCTTTCCTGCCCTGCTAAGTTTTTCAGGACCTGCCAACCTTCTGTACCAACTACACTGGGATGGGAAGAGCAGCTCTTAAGAGCCTGCCAGGGCATTTCCCAAAATTTGTGGCACCCAGGGCACCTCACCCTGCTGTGCCACCCTCCTGCTCATCCAGCCTCAGCTCCTGGGCTTTAATTGGGAATATTGATATTAAATGTGGATATGGGAACATGGTGGTGCCTCACCCACTAAACTGGGTCTTGTTCCCTCTGACTCCAAGGTGCAAATTTGACAATTAAACAGGATAAGGAAACATTTTCCTGCCCTGCCAAGGGTTTTGGGATCTGCAAACCTCCTGTGCCAACCAGGCTGGGATGGGAAGAGCAGCTCTCAAAATCCTGCCAGGGCATTTCCTAAAATATGTGGCACCCAGGGCACCTCACCCTGCTGTGCCACCCTCCTGCTCATCCAGCCTCAGCTCCTGGGCTTTAATTGGGAATATTGATATTAAATCTGGTTATGGGAACATGGTGGTGCCTCACCCACTTCCCTGGGTCTTGTTCCCTGTGACTCCAAGGAACAAATTAGACATTTAAAGAGGATAAGGAAACATTTTCCTGCCCTGCCAAGGGTTTTAGGACCAGCAAACCTCCTGTGCCAACCAGTCTGGGATGGGAAGAGCAGCTCTTAAGAGCCTGTCAGGGCATTTCCCAGAGTATGTGGCACCCAGGGCACCTCACCCTGCTGTGCCACCCTCCTGCTCATCCAGCCTCAGCTCCTGGGCTTTAATTGGGAATATTGATATTAAATGTGGATATGGGAACATGGTGGTGTCTCACCCACTAAACTGGGTCTTGTTCCCTGTGACTTCAATGAGAAAATTAGACATTTAAAGAGGATGAGGAAAAGCTTTCCAGCCCTGCTAAGTTTTTCTGGACCTGCCAACCTCCTCTCTCAACCAGTGTGGGATGGGAAGAGCAGCTCTTAAGAGCCTGTCAGGGCATTTCCCAGAGTATGTGGCACCCAGGGCACCTCACCCTGCTGTGCCACCCTCCTGCTCATCCAGCCTCAGCTCCTGGGCCTTAATTGGGAATATTGATATTAAATGTGGATATGGGAACATGGTGGTGCCTCACCCAATAAACTGGGTCTTGTTCCCTGTGACTCCAAGGAGCAAATTTGGCATTTAAAGAGGATGAGGAAAAGTTTTCCAGCTCTGCCAAGGGTTTTAGGATCTGCAAACCTCCTGTGCCAACCAGTCTGGGATGGGAACAGCAGCTCTTAAGAGCCTGCCAGGGCATTTCCCAGAATATGTGGCACCCAGGGCACCTCACCCTGCTGTGCCACCCTCCTGCTCATCCAGCCTCAGCTCCTGGGCTTTAATTGGGAATATTGATATTAAATCTGGTTATGGGAACATGGTGGTGCCTCACCCACTTCCCTGGGTCTTGTTCCCTGTGACTTAGAGAGAAAATTTGACAATTAAAGAGGATGAGGAAAAGTTTTCCAGCCCTGCCAAGGGTTTTAGGACCAGCAAACCTCCTGTGCCAACCAGGCTGGGATGGGAAGAGCAGCTCTCAAATACCATTTGCAACACAAAAGCTCGGCAGAGCAAATTGCCTTTGATCTGTTCAAATCGTTCCCTTGGCACTTTTGGGGAGGTTTTTGTCTCCCTTTCAGCCGCGTTAACTCGCTGTTTGTAATAATTAATTTCACGATAATCAGCCCAACACTGCGAAAGGAGGCAGCGTTTCAAACCAGAGATGCCTTTTATTTTGCAAATATCCAGCCTGAAACACGAATAAAGACAAGGATGTCCCAGAGGCAGCCAGAGAGGAAGGGTTTGGGTGAAGCCTCTTCTGAGCTCAAGTTGAGTTTTACCAAATAGACATTTTCTAAAGTCCCACCTTCATTCTTGTGCTGAGGACTGAACTGCTGGAAGGCAGGAGGGCTCTGCAGAGGGACCTGGAGAGACTTGAGGGATGGGCTGATTGCAATGGGATGAAGTTCAACCAGGCCAAGTGCAGGTCCTGCCCTTTGGCCACCCCAACCCCTGCAGCGCTCCAGGCTGGGCACAGAGTGGCTGGAGAGCAGCCAGGCAGAGGGACCTGGGGGGACTGAGGGACAGGAAGCTCAACAGGAGCCACCAGTGTGCCCAGGTGGCCAAGAAGGCCAATGGGATCCTGGCCTGGATCCAAACTAGCGTGGCCAGCAGGCCCAGGGCAGTGACCCTTCCCCTGGACTCTGCCTTGGGGAGGCCACACCTTGAGTGTTGTGTTCAGTTCTGGGCCCCTCAGTTGAGGAAAGAGATTGAGGGGCTGGAGCGGGGCCAGAGAAGAGCAACGAGGCTGGAGAAGGGACTGGATGTGGCACTGAGTGTCCTCTGAAACACCTCCAGGGACAGAGAATCCAACATGTCTTGATCCAACCCCACTGTGATCACCAGCCCAGGGCACAGAGTGCCAGAGTGATCACAGTGGGGTTGGATCAAGGGTTGATGATCTCCGAGGTCTCTTCCAACCCAAGTGAGAAGAGAAGAGCAATGAGGCTGGAGAAGGGACTGGAGCACAAGTGCTGTGGGGAGAGGCTGAGGGAGCTGGGGGTGTTCAGCCTGGAGAAGAGGAGGCTCAGAGGTGACCTCAGCACTGTCTGGAACTGCCTGAAGGGAAGTTCTGGCCAGGTGGGGGTTGGTCTCTTCTCCCAGGCACTCAGCAATAGGACAAGGGGGCACGATGGGCTCAAGCTCTGCCAGGGGAAATTGAAGTTGGAGAGCAGGTAGAAATTCTTTGCAGAGAGAGTGCTCAGGGATTGGAATGGGCTGCCCAGAGAGGGGGTGGATTTCCCATCCCTGGAGGTTTTTCAGCTGAGCTTGGCCGTGGCACTGAGTGCCATGATCTGGTAAAGGGACTGGAGTTGGACCAAGGGTTGGATTTGATGATCTCGGAGGTCTTTCCCAACCCAATTGGTTCTATGATTCTATTCTATGATTCCCAGAGGTGTGTTGGGACCATCAGAAATCAGAGAGGGGATGGAAGTTGGGGGTTTGGTCAGACTCAAAGATGATGCAGAACCAAATCCTTGTGGGAGAATTGCCCAGTGGAGGTTCCTTTTGGCCAGTAATGGATAAACTGGTGCCATCCAAGTAGGTGTGACCCACTGATGCTGTGGGAACTATGGGGATTTTTGTGGGATTTTTGGGCTGGGTCTCTCATGCTGAACCCTCTGCTGGAATGTTCCTCCTGTCTTCCTGCTGATGATTAACCTGATATTTAATTGGGGAGAGCACTGGGGTGTTTGCTGGTTTTCCAGGCTCTGCTCCTCTCCATTAAAACCATAACAAACCCAAGTAATTTTGTGGTTCCTGAGAAGGGTCAAAGCCATTTGCTGTGTGATGAGAAGAGCTGCAGTAAATCCTTCCCTGGGAGCTGATGGATCAGGTTTCTGGGCACAGACAGGCAGAGGAAAAATTTGGAGGCGAGCTGGTGTGATAGGTCAGTGTGGGAGGATGGATGGACAGATTAAATAAAGATCTACTCAGCCATCCATCCATCTGTCCTCAGTCTTCATCTGGGAGGAGAGCTGACTCCTGGTGAGGGGAGATGGAGCAGGGCTTAAGGAGCAGGATGGATAGGTGGAGGAGCAGATGGATGGCTGGGCAGCTTTCTCCCAATCCATCTCCATCTGTCCTTCCACCTAAATCTTTATCTAATCTCGTTGATGCACACGGAGAACTGGCTGGAAATGTGAGTGGGGAGAGAGGCAGGGACAGGATTTGGGATGGTGGGGAGAGAGAGGGGTCACATTCACCCCCAAAAGGTGCCTGGGGAGGATGGAAAGGAGAGGACACTGGGTTTGGAGCAGCCCTGCCTGTCCTGCCCTTGCTCCCTGTGAGGCCACAGCTCTGCCCTGGCCATGCCCAGGGCTGCTGATAACCTTGCAGAGCTCTGCCTTCAGAGGTAATACATTTCAGAGGAGGGGAAAAAATAAATCAAATTAAAAATATCCCTTTTTTTTAAATTTATTTTTTGCCTCTCCAGCTACTTCTGTCCCTTTTCCTGGGGCCTGAATGCAGGATCATTCAACAGAAAGTTATTGAGAAAGTCACTGCATTGGCTTTTTCTCTGCAAATAACACTGTATTTCAGAGCCTCTGAAATTGCAACATGAATCAAGCTGGACAGCTGAGCCTGTGCATCCATGTCCTCCCACGGGCAGGGACAGGAGGGCCTGCTCTGCCTCCAGGGTGGCTGTGGCCACCAAATGTGACAGCTCCAGGAGCTGAGCCCCAGGCTGTGTGTTCCTCCAGGAGAACCTCAGCTCTCTCTCTCTGTTCTTTGGGAGCTGTGTGTTCCTCCAGGAGAACCTTAGGTCTCTCTCTGGCCTTTGGGAGTTGTGTGTTCCTCCAGGAGAACCTCAGCTCTCTCTCTGTTCTTTGGGAGCTGTGTGTTCCTCCAGGAGAACCTCAGCTGTCTCTCTGGCCTTTGGGGGTTGTGTGTTCCTCCAGGAGAACCTCAGCTCTCTCTCTGTTCTTTGGGAGTTGTGTGTTCCTCCAGGAGAACCTCAGCTCTCTCTCTGTTCTTTGGGAGCTGTGTGTTCCTCCAGGAGAACCTCAGCTGTCTCTCTCAGGCCTTTGGGAGCTGTGTGTTCCTCCAGGAGAACCTCAGCTCTCTCTCTCTCCGTTCTTTGGGAGCTGTGTGTTCCTCCAGGAGAACCTTAGGTCTCTCTCTGGCCTTTGGGAGTTGTGTGTTCCTCCAGGAGAACTTCAGGTGTCTCTCTGTTCTTTGGGAGCTGTGTGTTCCTCCAGGAGAACCTCAGCTCTCTCTCTCTGTTCTTTGGGAGCTGTGTGTTCCTCCAGGAGAACCTCAGCTCTCTCTCTGTTCTTTGGGAGCTGTGTGTTCCTCCCGGAGAACCTCAGCTCTCTCTCTCTCTGTTCTTTGGGAGTTGTGTGTTCCTCCCGGAGAACCTCAGCTCTCTCTCTCTGTTCTTTGGGAGCTGTGTGTTCCTCCAGGAGAACCTCAGCTCTCTCTCTGTTCTTTGGGAGTTGTGTGTTCCTCCAGGAGAACCTCAGCTCTCTCTCTCTGGCCTTTAGGAGTTGTGTGTTCCTCCAGGAGAACCTCAGCTCTCTCTCAGGCCTTTGGGGACTGTGTGTTCCTCCAGGAGAACCTCAGCTCTCTCTCTCTGGCCTTTGGGAGTTGTGTGTTCCTCCAGGAGCACCTCAGCTCTCTCTCTGTTCTTTGGAGGTTGGCAGCCTGGCTCTGTCCTGGCAATGGGCATCCAGGAGCTGTTAATTGGGGTTCCCAGTGTTTGAGGGAGAAGGATAGAAGGACAGAATCATCGAATTGTTCAGGTTGGAAAAGCCCTCCAAGATCATGGAGTCCAACCATTCCTCCAGCATTGCCAAGGCCACCCCTGACCCATGTCCCCAGGTGTGACATCCACAGGTTTTATGAACACTGCCAGGGGTGGTGACTCCACACCTGCTCTGAGCAGCTGTGCCAGGCTGGAGAGACCTTTTAGTGAAGAAATTCCTCCTGATGTCCCCCCTGCCCCTGCCCTGGCACAGCCTAAGGCTGTTCCCTCTCCTCCTGTCCCTGTTCCTGGAGCAGAGCCCGACCCTCCCATATCCCCCCTCCTGGCAGGGATTGCAGAGCCAGAAGGTCCCCCCTGAACCTCCTTTTCTCCAGGCTGAGCCCCCCCAGCTCACTCAGCCCTCCTGCTGCTTCAGCCCCTTCCCTGGACACCTCCAGCCCCTCAATGTCCTTCTTGTGGTGGGCCCAGCACTGATCTCATGTTTAGGACCTGAGTGCCATCCCAGGCACCCACCTGAGACATCCCTCTGACATTTGGTCCTTTCTTCTTCCAGACCCATCCCAAATCCACCCAATGGAGCCTGGCCCAGAATTCTGGCAATTCCCCAGGCTGTGACTGCAGGAAGTGCTGCTGCTCCCCATCCATCAATAGAGGAGCTGTTGCTTTAACAGACATTTGAATCCTCACTCTGTGTGCCAGGATCAATACAGGAACCATGAGGGGTATTCCAACAATCACCATCATGTCAGAAATGCTGGGATGGGTTGGATCTGGGCTCACCTGCCCTGGTATTAAAACATCCTCACCCCACATGGTTGGATACCAGGAAATCTGCTGATTGATCCAATGACCCCTGGCTGAAGTTCTGAGCCAAGAAAAGAGACAGGGAGGGAGAGGCACATTTGTCCCAATGGAAATAATTCCACCTTTTTAGCCTCTTTCCTTGTCGTGGTGCCAAGCTTGGCATTCCTTAAGAATTAGGGTGCTTGGTGGCCCCTGCCTTGTCTCCCAGTGGTGCTTTTGTCCCACAGAGTCCAGTGGAGCCACCCTGACAGTCACTGGTTTGGGCAGGGTGTGAGGGGGGTGCTGGAAGAGGGTCCTTGGGTGTAAGATGGGTGGGTGGGTGCTGGAGTAGGATTGTTGGGTGTAGGGTGTGTGGGTGGGTGCTGGAGTAGGATTGCTGGGTAGAGGGTGTGTGGGTGGGTGCTGGAAGAAGGTCCTTGGGTGTAGGGTGGGTGGGTGGTGCTGCAATAGGGCCCTTGGGTGTGAGGTGGGTGGGTGGGTGGGTGCTGGAATAGGATTGTTGTGTGTAAGAATGGTGGGTAGTGCTGGAGTAGGATTGTTGGGTGTAGGGTGGGTGGGTGGGTGCTGGAAGAAGGTCCTTGGGTGTGAGGTGGGTGGGTGGGTTCTGCAATAGGATTTTTGGGTGTAGGGTGGGTGGGTGGGTGCTGGAAGAGAGTCCTTGGGTGTGAGGTGGGTTGGTGGGTGCTGTAATAGAATTTTTGGGTTTAGGGTGGGTGGGTGGGTGCTGGAAGAGAGTCCTTGGGTGTGAGGTGGGTTGGTGGGTGCTGGGATAGGATTGTTGGGTGTAGGGTGGGTGGGTGGTGCTGCAATAGGGTCCTTGGGTGTGAGATGGGTGAGTAGGTGGGTGGTGCAACAGGATTGTTTGGTGTAGGGTGGGCAGGTGGTGTTGCAATGAGGTCCTTGGGTGTAAGGTGGGTGGGTGGTGCTGGAATAGGATTGTTGGGTGTAGGGTGGGTGGGTGGGTGCTGGAAGAGAGTCCTTGGGTGTGAGGTGGGTTGGTGGGTGCTGGAATAGGATTGTTGGGTGCAAGGTGGGTGGGTGGGTGCTGAAAGAGGGTTCTCAGTGTAGGGTGGGTGGGTGGCTGCAGGAATAGGATTGTTGGGTGTAGGGTGGGTGGGTGCTGAAAGAGGGTTCTCAGTGTAGGGTGGGTGGGTGGGTGCTCGAATAGGATTGTTGGGTGTAAGGTGGGTGCTGGAAGAGGGTCCTTGGGTGCCATCCTGCAGCTGCAGGTGACTGTCCCAGCTTTAGGGAGGTCTGTGGCCATTTCCCCCACCCCCAGGGCATTACCCTGTGCTGCCCAGTGGCTGCTCTGCTGTGTGCCCCCCTCTGCTGCCCAGAACCCCCATCCTGGTGAGACCCAACCCTGTGAGGAGCCCCTTCCTTAGCACAGGGAAAGCCAAAGGGAGGGGAGGATTTTCATCCCCATCCCCTGTAAGTGCTGCAGAAAGGAAAGTTCATTGGTTGTCGATATTGCCCTGCTGGGATAAAAGCTTAAGAAGCTGCTTTGCAGATGCCCACTGTGAGGAACATGCTATAAATGTTGCCAGAGTGAAGTGATACATCACAGCTCATGGCTGTTCCCACTGAGCAGGAGCCCAGCTCTGGCACCTTCCAGGGCCACCCTGGTGAAACACAATCCCCTGGCACTGGCACAATCAAACACGTGTTGTCGTGCCCAGCTACAGGATCCACCACCTGGGAATGAACACTGAGGGCTTTGCTCTGAGCGAGCTCTTCATGTGCCAGCCTCAAAATGAGTTCAAACCAGGTGGTTTGGGCATCAGCAGCAGAGAAACTGAGGCAGGGACAGCCCCACAACCTGCTGTGCCTCTCAGCTGTGCCCTCCTGGTGGGATCCCACACACACTTTGCAAATATGAACCTTCCTGCAGGTGGAAGAAATGAATTTTCCTGAGGAAATGAAGCTCTAAAGAAGCTCCACGCTGTGAGTTTGTGGGGGTGGATCTGGGCTTTCTCCCACCTCTGTAATTTTGGAATGTGTTTGTTTTTTTCCAGGCGAATTTGACAGAGGAACTGAAGTTCATGATGATGTTTCTGCCACCTCCTGTCAACAGCAGCTGAGCAGAGGAGAAAGTCCCCACGAGTGACCCGAGTGAAGATCCATCAGACATCAGAGCTGTGGCACGGGGTGAGGGGGAGGAAGACAGAGGAGACTGAATGGCAGAAAAGCCTCAAACTGAACTCACAGAGACAAATCTGCAGGAAAACAGCCAATTTGGAGTCTGACACTCATGGAACTATTCCTTTTGTCCTGATTTTTCCGAGTTTCCACTGGCAGGTGTGTAGGGATGTGGAGCTGAGACTTCACTGCAAAACCCACACAGGGAACCTGAAGGGAGGGTGGGAAAGGGAGTCAAGGCATCAAACCATCACCTAAAAAGGCCAAATTTACAGCAGAACAGCTGAGTTGAGACAGGGAGCCCTTTCCTTCCCACTGCCAGCCTGTAACTCTGCCCCTGCATCTGTCCTGACATTTCCTCACGTGGAATTGCATCAGTTTTCTATATAAAAACACGGATTTCATGTAACCATTCGAGGATATCTCAGCTTAGGTGTTCTGCATATAAAAGCTCCAGAAAGTTATTTATTTTAGCCCATTTCAGGTGATTTTGCTGATGTATTCTGCAGAGTGGGTTTAGCGTGTGAGCTCTTTAGTAAAATCATTTCTGTATTAATGAGACCTCACCCAAAGCCACTAAACGTGACTTTAAGGGAATATCTCGGGGAGTCTCTCACATTGAGATGGATGGGAGCAGACAGAGTGTGTTTGTAAACTTCCACCTAAGTCAAATCAAACTGGAACTCATTAAATACAGCAAAATAATCCACTGAATAATTCACTCGCGTTGAATATGAAAGATTTGGAGAGCCTTGGGTTGTTTGATTGAAAAACAGCTTATTTTTTATGCTCCTGTGACAAGGTGAAAATATGAGTTGACTGTGGAGAGCTCTGTCTCCTTGGTGTCAAGGGGAAGGTTCATTAAAGCTGCAATCTGGCAAATTCTCACTGAAGGGAAGGTGTGTGGTTTGCTGGGGAGGGTCAGCCTGACTTGGGACATGAGGGGATGTGCAGGAGAAATGAACCCAACCCAAGAGAGATTCTAAATCAGAGTTACAATTTAATAACAATATTACAATCAGTGCAATGGCACAAAGAGAAATTGGGTTTAACCCCCAACCCCAGCAGTCTAACCCAGCCCCCTGGGGCACAAACACAGGGGGGTTTGGTGGCCCCTGTGCTGAGCCCCACGTGGTTCCGCCGAGTCCAAAGGAAAAGGAAGGGACAAACCTGTTGGTGCAGATGATGGCACAGTCTGGGCCAGAGTGGTGGGCTCCTCCTGGCCAGGCTCTGCTCCTCCTCTGCATCCAATGAGTGGTCCCAGAAGTCCCCAAAGGCCAAGATTGTCTCCCCTGAGGTTTGGGTGGGAGCCCCCAGTGCCTCCCCCAGGGCAGGGAGTTCCACACTGGGGGATCTGACTCTGGCAGTCAGGGGGGATTTTGGAATGGTTGCTGGCCCATGGGCAGAGCTGAGCCCTCAGGTGGGTGTGGAGGTGCCAAGGACTCCCTGCAGGGCAGTTCTCCCAGCTCCTCTGCCAGGCTTCTTTCCCAGCCAGCTCCCAGCCTGAGGGCTCAGCTGTGCCCTGGGCAGCTGCTGCCAATGGGCCATTGGGAACAGTTGCTGGGGAATGAATGGAGGGTTTGGAATGCACAGCTTTGGTCACCCCCACACAGGGAGAAACTGCTCCCACCTGCTGAACTGGGACAGGGGACTTTGGAATACTCCTCACCTTTCATGCTGTGGTGGGTGGGATGTGTCTTCCCTGGGGAGCTTTGAGCTCACTGCAGGAAGTGGTGGCTGAGGGTTTGGGGTCAGCTCAAGCCCTTCCCATGCCCATGGGAGGTTCAGGCTTTGGGAGTGCTGGGGCAGTAGGAATCTTGTATTTCATCCTTCCCTTGCCCTCTGCCTTGTGCCAGTCCCCTGCCATCTCCAGTTGGCACAAGGAGCTGCCCCAGCCCCGGGCCAAGTTTGGGTCCATGTTGCACCTTTTTTCTCTGGCAAAGCCAGGGAGCAGCAAGAAGTGCAGCTGAGGGTTAGGAGGGGCTTGTGGAGATGGTGCCTGGCAATCTGTGTGCCAGGAGTGCTGTGCCCACACAGTTCACCTTCCCCAGGCAGGGAGAGCAGTCACAGAATCCCAGAATATGCCAACTTGGAAGGGACCCACGAGGACCATGGAGTCCAACTCCTTGCCCTGTACAGGTTCATCTTCAAAAATCTCTCAAAGTAAGGGAAAAGGTCATACCCCACTTTCTGTAGGCCAGATCTAAATCTGGGCCTAACTTAAGACATCTCTTCAGCTTAGGAAGTGACCAGCTTGTTCCACAAACTCCAGAATGGTCTTCCCTCCTGCTTTAACCCCCAGCAGAGCACCAGGGAGGTGACTCCACAATCCCCTCAGGAATCTCCCAGCAGAAGAGAAAGCCTTAAACAAAATACAATTTTACAGTTCATTTCAGGTAATCACAGAGTGTGTGCTCCGAAATGATCCTCTCTCAGCGCTGCCTTTGGAGAGCAGCAATGGCTGATTGGCATTCCATGACTAAACAGCCAAGCCATTCATAATGCAAAAAACCAGACTGGATGGAAAGATTTGATTCAGTTTTCAAGCCAGACTCATTCAAACCCCAGTGCTCTATAAATCAGAGCAAATGTTCTTGATAAAAAAAATACAGCCAGAGCCCATGTGCAGGCTCAGATCTATGATTTATGCCTGGATGCCATTAAAGTGAAGGACAAGTGAGGGGAACACGGGGCTGTCACTGGGTGTTGGATTCTGTAGGAAACAGGTTCAGTGACTGTCCGAGGGACATTTGGGGACATGATGTTTTCTCCTGGGGAGGGGGCACAGCTGAACTCTGCCCTCCTGTTGCTGGCAGCAAGAAAAGAGGGGGCAGAGGGTGGGGAGGGCAGATCTCATGCCCTGTGTCACCATGGCCATGGGATTGGGACCTTCCAAGGCAGACACTGCCCCATGCACTGAGGAGGCTTCATGGTGCACACCAGACACTGTTGTGGCTTTTGGGGTCTGTCACAGGGGGATGTTCTTCATGTTATCCTGGAATGGTTTGGGCTGGAAGGGATGTTAAAGATCATCTCACCCCCTGCCATGGTCAAGGACACCTTCCACCAGCCCAGGTTGCTCCAAGCCCTGTCCAATCTGGCCTTGGTCATTCCCAGGCACAAAGTTCTTCCTCAGTACAAGTAAAACTCTCTCCAGCTCTGCTGAAACCGGTGGTTTTTCCTTCTTTCATAACATCATGGAGTCAGTTGGGTTGGAAGAGACCTCTGAGATCATCAAGTCCAACCCTTAATCCAACCCCACTTTGATTACCAGATCATGGCACTCAGTGCCACATCCAGTCTGACCTTAAAAATCTCTAGAGTTGGAGAATCCACCCCCTCTCTGGGCAGGCCATCCCAATCCTGAGCACTCTCTCTGGAAAGAATTTCTTCCTGATATCCAACCTAAACCTCCCCTGGCAGAGCTTGAGCCCATTGTGCCCCCTTGTCCTATTGCTGAGTGCCTGGGAGAAGAGACCAAGCCCCAGCTGGCCAGAACTTCCCTTCAGGCAGTTCCAGACAGTGCTGAGGTCACCTCTGAGCCTCCTCTTCTCCAGGCTGAACACCCCCAGCTCCCTCAGCCTCTCCCCACAGCACTTGTGCTCCAGTCCCTTCTCCAGCCTCGTTGCTCTTCTCTGCACCCCATCATGTCCTGAAGTCTGTCCTGCTTCCAGCAAGAGGGAAACAGAGGAAAACAAGCTCTCAGCACTCTGTCACCACAGTCAGCAGGTTAGAGAAGGGCTGGTGGGTGGGTGATCTCCTCTGAGCAGCTCTCAGCTCATGACATGTCTAACACACACACACACAGACACTGGCATCTGCTCAGGGACAGCCTGTGGGGCAGTGCTGGCATCCTGTACCAGCCTCCAAATCCAGCTGGGTGGGTGAATCCATGAGCTGCTCTGACCAGGGGGACCTTCACCCTGCTCTGCTCTGTCCTCGGCCTGCTGAACACCAGTGTGAGCTGTGCTGGTGCTTTCACACCAGAAAACAGACCATTAAGGTTTGTCGAGAAAGCTGCATCCTGAAGGGGCAATTAAGGAATAATGTAGCAGTAATTTTGGGAGGGAAGTGTGAGAGAACAAGCCCAAAATTTACAGGCTGGAGCTTCCCTTCCTGCAGCCCAGTCTGGTTTCCAGCACCTTCACCCTGCAGGGAACCACAGAGATACCCAGTGGCTCACCCAGGTGAGGTGTGTGGGAGAGGGAGGATTGACCCAGGAGTGCTCACCAAAAAATTCCCTGCATTTCCTTCCTTCCCCCTCCACTTGCCTGTCTGGTGGCAGCTCCATCCCTCTGGAGAGCCCAACACCCCCTTCAGCCTCAGGGGGCATGGCAGGTGGCACCAAATCCCTGAGTTTGGGTTTTCCCTCTGCTCCCCAGGAATGAATCCATGATCCTTCTACCTGTACCCTGATATTGTTTCCTCTCCCTGCAGTTCCTAAAGCAGCAGGAGCAACCCAGGGCTGGGAACATCTGTCAGCAACCTGGAGCTCGTGGGGAAAAGGACAGCATCTTTCAGGAGCCGTCACTGACAATTTAAAAGCCATGTCTGAAATCCCCAAACAATTAAGAGGCATCTTTTTTACATTCCCTCCCTATCTGAGGCATTGCACAGCCAAGGCACCAGCAGAGAAGTACATGTTGATCTTGACAGGAAAAGCCACGATTAATGAATAATGGAGCACCAGCAATAAATAACTTCCAGGAGGAGCCGTCATAATTCAATCCAAACAGTAATATCAGGGTCCTTTCTTGGAGGAGTCTAAGCAGCAGTTAAATATTAAATAAAAAAAAAAAAGATGACATTTTATTTTATTTTCCTTTGACAATTCCCCATCTCCTGATTCAAAGAAGCACAAGGTAGAAAGGGCCAGCCTGGAAGGGGAAGGAAAGTTGAAATGCAAATTCACCTGCCCCCAGCTTGGGCTATAAAGTGCTTAATGAGGGAAGAGGAGAAGGGGGCTGTGGCCCTGAGCTGCACTCTGGGGACTGATTTACCACCTGCATTTCTGCCCTTTGTCTTTTCATCATCACTCAAATTGCTGGAGTTGTTGTAGGAAAAAGCTTCCAACTCTTCTCGGTGTTTCTGTGTGTGTGGAAATGTGTTCTCCAAAAACCCCCAAATTCTGACCTGCTCTGGAGCCTTGGTCAGTCATGCTCAGCTGAGGCAGATTGGATGTCATTGGATGCCATCAATGCAATGGGTTCTGCTTGCTCTCAATGTGCCTTTTTTCCCCTTTTTCTTTTACTTCTCTGAGAGGCCCCAACAAAGCAGGACTCTGAGCCAGGTTAGGGTGGGGTAAGATAAAAAGTGAAATTCCTTTAATATCAGGCCTAGGGCCTTTAGGAATACCTGATGACCTGCACTTCTGGTTTCTATGGTTTTTATAGTATGGTCCACCCAATTCCCAGTTCACACCTCTGTCCCAGTTCAGCAGGAGGGACCAGCTAACCCTGTGTGGGGGTGATCAAAGCTGTGGATTCCACCCCCTCTATTCATTCCCCAAGGACAATGGGCCATTGGCAGCAGCTGCCCAGGGAGTCATTGGCACCTTCACCCCCAGCCTGAGGGGGCGGAGCTGCTCATGGGCCATCAACAGCTCAACACCCCCTGGCTCCCAGAGTTAATCACCCACTGTGTGAGTCCCCGCCCAGGGGGAGGGACTGGGTGCTCCCTGAGGGTACATAAGTGGTGGGTAAGACCTCAGGAACTTCTCGTTGAATCCAGAGGAGCAGCAGGACCTCGACAGGAGGAGATCACCACTCTTGACCAGACCACAGCCCTCACCTGCACCAACATGTTTCTCACTTCCTTTTGCTCTGGACTTGGGGGAACCACAGGGGTCTCAGCACAAGGGCAAACAAACCCCCTTGGGTTTGTGCCCCAGGACACTGGGTTATACTGCTGGGGTTTGTGAGTTGAAAGCAATTTCCCTTGTGTGTCAGTGTATTTATTGTAATATTATTATTAAATTTTAGCCTCTGACTTATAATCTCTCTCATGGTGAGTTCATTTCCCCTGCTGGTTCACCTTTAAACCAGCACAACATCTCTTGGTCCAGCACTGTCCTGCCCCAGTTCCACCCTGTTCTACCCCTCAGGATTTGAGTCTGGGGTCACTGGGACCCCGTCTTTATTATGCCTCCTCTTCCTCAGGCTCCTGGAGTTCTTCCAATGTTCTTAAACTGTTGGTTTATGTTTATGGCTCATTCTGCAGGCCTTCTGATATCCTTTAGGTCTCTACCTTGAAGAGAGTCTAAACAGCTAAAAGAACTCGAGCTACTGATCTGTGTTAGGGGTTAGGATTCATAAACAATCAACTCAAGCTGCTGGAAATATTAGCACACTAAATCTACATTTTACTACAGTTACAAGTACTTCTAAAATCTATAAAAATGAAAAATCAAAGAATCAAAACCCCTTTGGCATCATGTGCAAAGCCTCAGAGGCACCTCCTTTCCTGCCCCACAGCATCTCAGCTGGGTTTCAATCCACCCCTCACACCCTCTGGGTCCGACCCCTTCTCCCACCCCACCAGCAGAAACCTCCCCCGTGGCCTCTCTGCTCGTCTCCACCTCATTGACTCCTCATTTCTTTCCAAATCTCCCATCATCCCTTCCCTGTGCTGTCCCTCTCCCGGTGTTAGGGCTGAACAGTTCCAGTAATTCCCCCAAGCACTGCCCACTTCGCTGCCTCCACTAACGACTCCATCAAACATCCACTGACATCTGCTATTTGAGTCTCCTGACTCTTCTCACACAGTCAGAGTTACTGACCCGACCAGGGCAGAGCTGCCCCAGGGCAGCTCTCAAGGTGAACCCTCCCTGCCACCAACCACCCTCCCCCCGTTAGGATTTATTAAATAAATTGTGGTGACTCCTCTGTCACCTGATCACAATTCTCCTCTGTGTTCTACAAAAATCATGCTCCCTGTGAGGAACTCTGAGGAAAGAGAGAGCAGATGAGAGGGATGTGGGTTTAGGGTGAAGCAATGGGGGCAGATGCTCACAGTCAGCTCCTCTCCAGGAGTGGAATCCTGGAAAGCTTTGGCAAAACTGTGGGATTAACTATTGGCTGCTTTTTCCACCAGTAAAACAAAAGCTCTACTTCTTGTCCCGTTGGTGCCAGGCTTTGGTGCCAGCCAGAGTGGTGGTTTAAGAGCAGTGGAGGGCAGAGCTGCTGAGAGCACAGTGGGGTAGCAAACAAAGCCTCAATTCAGGCTAAATCTGTTTTGCTGCAAGCTGAGCCAAGGCTTAAAGTGTGCAGTGACCCGTGAGCTCCTCCAGAGACTCGAGCTCCAGACCCTCACCAGGTTCACTGCCCTGAGCTGGAAGGGCACCACAGCCTGGCAGCAGAGGAGCCGTCTGGGGGCTGCACAGGGGGCCCCCCACACCCTCATTCTCCCCAGGGATCCTTGTGCAGAGTGGCAGGACAGGAAAGGGCTTTGAGGCTGCCCTGGGCACCTTGTTGGCACTGCCCATGACTCCAGGCATATTGAGAATGGGTTGGGTTGGAAGGAACCTCAAATTTCCTCTCATCCCACCCCCTGCCATGGGCAGGGATACCTCCCACCAGCCCAGGTTGCTCCAAGCCCCATCTAACCTGGTCTTGGACACTTCCAGTGCTGGGGCAGCCACAGCTTCTCTGCCCAACCTGTGGCAGGGTCTGCCCACTCTCAGAGGGAACAATTCCTTCCCAATACCCCATCCATCCCTGCCCTCTGGCAGTGGGAAGCCATTCCCCCTTGTCCTGTCCCTCCATCCCTTGTCCCAGCCATCTCCAGCTCTCCTGGAGCCCCTTGGGCACTGGCAGGGGCTCTCAGGTCTCCCTGGAGTCTCCTCCAGGTGAGCCCCCCCCAGCACTCCCAGCCTGTCTTCATCTTCCCACTGCCTTGTCCTTCCACATCAGGATAACCCTCTTTGTGCTCTGCTCCCACCAGGTGACTTTGTGTCAGTGGGAAGGGACAGCCCAGGGGACCAGATGTTCAAACTAGAGAGTCAAAACATGGTGTGGGAAAACAAATGGGGGGGGAAAAAGGGAAATGATGTATCTGAAACGTGCAGGTCAGAGCTGAGGGAGGAGCAGAGAGGTCCTTTAATGTCCCCAAGTCCCATATTCTCAGGAGCCCCATGGGGACAGCAGAGAGGTCCTTTCATGTCCCCAAGTCCCGTACTGGAGGGCAGAGAGGTCCTTTAATGTCCCCAAGTCCCACATTCCCGGGAGCCCCTCGGGGACAGCAGAGAGGTCCTTTAATGTCCCCAAATCCTGTAATCCTGGGAGCCCCACGGGGAGAGCAAGAGGTGCTTTAATGTCCCCAAGTCCCGTATTCGAGAGCAGAGAGGTCCTTTAATGTCCCCAAGTTCCACATTCCTGGGAGCCCCACGGGGAGAGCAGAAAGGTCCTTTAATGTCCCCAAATCCCACATTCCCAGGAGCCCCACGAGGAGAGCAGAAAGGTCCTTTAATGTCCCCAAATCCCACATCCCCAGGAGCCCCACGGGGAGAGCAAGAGGTGCTTTAATGTCCCCAAGTCCCATATTCGAGAGCAGAGAGGTCGTTTAATGTCCCCAAGTCCCGTATTCCCGGGAGCCCCACGGGGACAGCAGAGAGGTCCTTTAATGTCCCCAATCCCACATTCCCGGGAGTCCCACGGGGACAGCAGAGAGGTCCTTTAATGTCCCCAATCCCACATTCCCGGGAGCCCCACGGGGACAGCAGAGAGGTCCTTTAATGTCCCCAATCCCACATTCCCGGGAGTCCCACGGGGACAGCAGAGACCCAACCGGCAGCACCTCCGGGCTCTGCCCAGCACAGACGGGCGAGTTTCGGAGCTGCAGCCCCGAACACCAACAGAGCCGATCCATCAGCTCGGACAGACAAACAGAAACGGGAAAGGGCTCAGAGCTTAAGCTCAGCCTGGCTGAGTCGGGCTTTGTCGCGACACGGCGCTGGCTCCGAGCGCAACGCGCCCCGCGCCGAGATCCAACCGGAGGCACCAGAGTGGAAGGACTTGGAGAAACAACAGCCCAACTAAAAGAAAAAACCAGCTCCGGGCACTGAACAACCCCCTGGCCGGGACAATACCCAGGGCAAAGCAAACAGAGTTAATCTGCAGCTCAGCCTGGTTTCCAAAGCCCTGCCCAGTGAGCAGCTTTTGTTTCCTTCCCCGTTTCTCTGCCAGCCACCCGTGCAAGGCTTGTTTGCTTTCCAAACCCCCTGCACAAAGGGACAGCGATTTACCAATCAGCTCTTTTATTTCTTTTTCTTTTTTTTTTTTTTTTTTAGCTGATTTAAAGTCTGTAGCAATTTTGGAGGGGAAAAAACCAAACCCAAACACCAAAGCCTTTAATTCTGTCCAGATAAGAGAACTGCACTAAATCATTTCCAAAAAGGGAGCAGAGGTTAAGATAAGGCTCTTTGCTTTCAAAAGTATCTCACTAACTCCATTAGAGACAGAACTGGCAAAAAACAAGCAAGATAGAGGAAAACAAAGTTTCCTGGGAGTTTAACATATTTTTTGTCTCGATGGAATTAGAAGGAACTCCTTTAACAAACAGGATTTTCTTCCCCAAGGAAAGAATTTTCTTCCCTAGTAACAAGTGATAGGACAGGGAGAAATGTCCTGAACATGCACCACAGGAGGTCTGCACTGGCTGTTAGGAAACGTTTCTTCATGGAAAAGGGTTGTCAAGCACTGGCACAGCTGCTGGTGAAGTCCCCAGGGAGTTACAAGACTTGTGGATGTGGCACTTGGGGACGTGGATGAGTGGAGTGAGTTTATAACCTGAGAGAGAGGAAGTTGTGCCCAGAGAAGCTGTGGCTGCCCCATGCCTGGGAGTGTCCAGGGACAGATTGGAACAACCTGAGACAGTGGAAGGTGTCCCTGCCCATGGCATGGGTGGGACTGGATCAGCTTTAAGGTCCCTTCCACCCCAAACCAGTCTGGGATTGTTTGACTGGAAGAGGGGACTGTGGTCAGGAGGTTTCCCTGCCAAGGCTGGAATTTATTAAGTTTGGACAGAGTGATTTGTATCTATTTTCTTCCATGAGGTCTGTCTGCTTCCTGCTACAAATTTCAATATTTCATCAGGAAAACAAAACTTCCTTGGCTTTCAGTTGACATTTTATTTGTTTTCAAGCAGGATGTTGTGACACAATGTTGACATGTTTCCAATGGCAATGGAAGCTCCTCTTGCCTGAGTTGTCTGGGTTATTGCTGGTCCCTTCCTTTAGTAGTTCAGGCTCCTGAACCTAATTCAGGTTTCACCCTGACCCTCATTTCTCCAGGCCAATAAAGGAAATAACTGCTGTGCCCAAAGCTATTTAAAGGCACAAGTCCCTCCCAGGGTCTGCAGATAGTTCAGCTCTCCTTGCCCTGCTGGGAGCAGGTTGGAGGAGGTCTCTCCCACTGCTTTCCCAGCCCTGTGTCCCACTGAGTCCCACCTGGGATGCTGGACTGGCCTGTCCCAGCAGCTGGAGAGCTGAGGGACCCAAGGCCTGTTCATTTACAAGGGCCTTAAGTGGATGCTTCCTGTGAATGGAGAGTCAGCAAAGGTTACAGCAAGAGCCCTTCCCTTCCCTTCCTCTTCCTCAGCACTGTCTGGAACTGCCTGAAGGGAAGTTCTGGCCAGGTGGGGGTTGGTCTCTTCTCCCAGGCACTCAGCAATAGGACAAGGGGGCACGATGGGCTCAAGCTCTGCCAGGGGAAATTGAAGTTGGAGAGCAGAAAGAAATTCTTTGCAGAGAGAGTGCTCAGGGATTGGAATGGGCTGCCCAGAGAGGGGGTGGATTCCCCATCCCTGGAGGTTTTTCAGCTGAGCTTGGCCGTGGCACTGAGTGCCATGATCTGGTAAAGGGACTGGAGTTGGACCAAGGGTTGGACTTGATGATCTCGGAGGTCTTTTCCAACTCCATAGTTTCTATGATTCTGTGATCCCCTCTCCCCTCTCCCCTCTCCCCTCTCCCCTCTCCCCTCTCCCCTCTCCCCTCTCCCCTCTCCCCTCTCCCCTCTCCCCTCTCCCCTCTCCCCTCTCCCCTCTCCCCTCTCCCCTCTCCCCTCTCCCCTCTCCCCTCTCCCCTCTCCCCTCTCCCCTCTCCCCTCTCCCCTCTCCCCTCTCCCTTCCTGCCCATTCCCAGCCCATTCCAGCATTGCTGCCCTGTGGCTGCCCAATCCCAGACCCTCCCAGTGCCCCAGCCTGGCAGGGACAGCCAGTCCCAGCTGGGCTGTGGTCACAGGGTCGGGTTTCTGCTGACACAGGAACGTGTGACACGACACTTTGTGGACTTGGGGCTTTGCACTTTGGTGATGGCAATGGAAAAACATCAATCTGGCTGGCTGTAAATGTTCCAGAAACACAGGGATTCAATAAAAAATGTCCTTTTGTGCCTTTCTGCCTCATGCTCTGTCCTTGGGCACTGGGCTGACCTCACCAGCTGCCACTGTGGTGTCTCTCTGTAACACAACAACAGATAAAAAGTCCTCCTTGCCATATCCAGAATCTGCTCTCTCTCTCTGGGGAGGTGCCTCAGGGCACCTTTCCCTCTCCCCAGGGTGTTCTGGGGAGAAAGGAATTCAAAACCTCTTCTCACAGGGCTCAGAAAGGCAGAGCAGGAAAGCATCAAGTGCTGTGGCAGCCTCTGTGCTCCAGCACTCCTGGTCCTCAGAAGCTCTTTGGGGCTGGAGTAACTCCCAGTCAGGAGGACACAGCTGGGGTGGGAAGCTCTGGCTGAAATTCAGCCCAGGGCAGCTTTTGGGTTGGGTTCCAGCCAGACCAGAGCTCAGTCCCTCCCATCCTCATCCTCTGCGGCTCCTGCAAAGCCCTGACTCAGACATGGCACAACAAACCCAGCGGGACATCCCACCCATCCCTGGGGGCTGTCCAAGGACAGGGAGGATGCGACCTGTCCCTTCCCAGAGGAAACAGGAGGCAGGGCAGGCAGGGCCGGTCCCATCCCTGCTTTGGTTGGTCCCATCCCTGCTTTGGAGGCTCCTGGGGAAGGAAGATATCCAGGAGTTCAGGGACCTGAGCCAAAGCAAGCGAGCGCCTCACCAAAACAACCTCATCCATCCCCGCAGCATTCCCAGGGAATCAGGTGTTAATGGGGTGTCACATTTGTCTTGCTGACAGCTGGCATCGCTGATAAGAATTAATCAGCTATAAATAAATAAATAATGGTGATAAACCCCCCTCCAATATCTACTAACAAGGCTGTTTGGGAGTTTATTTTTATTTATTTACTTTTTTCGCGTTCCTCTTATCTTACACAGAGTAGGAGGGGTGGAAAAAAAAAACCACAGCAGGGAAGATAAAAATGTTGGGTAAATCCAGCATGGCTGGATTATGCTGTTGGACCTGAGTATTTGAGTGTTAGGGAGCAAACATCTGCTCCGTGCTCCTGCCTGATAGCAAGAACAGGCAGTTTTATCACTAGTTTGGTTTCCAGGCAAATATTTTTTCAAGTGCCAGCAGGGTCTTTTCAAAGCCCTGCACATGCACAAGCTCACACAACGTGCACTAATAAAGGGGTTTTGGCAAGATTTGTGCTGGATTCGGGCTGGGCTTGGAGGGAGGGGGGGTGGTCTCCCAAGGATAGTTGTTAGCAAGCTGCAAGGTAATCAATACTCTTGATGGGGATGCAGTTGGTTTCTGTAGCGTTGGAGTTTATGATTCTGCCAGAAATAGAAATGATTGATCGGCCATTAGGGTGCTTGGAAAGGGGATTGAAGATGCTTTGTGGGCATTTGTTCTACTGGGGAACAGCTTTGTTTATAAATCCAGCCCCTATCAGGGACCTGCTCTGGTCAGAACAACCATGGTGGGAATTTGGTTTGGGTGGCCAAGCCACAGTTTGGGACTTTCCATGAGGGATTGTGTCACCTCCATGGGGAGCTCAGTCCTCTCTGCTCTGGGGCAAAGCCTCATCCAGACTCCTTGGCCCGCTCTCTCCCTGCTTTGGTGACCTTCTGCTCACACCCTGGGCCACCCTGGGGTGCTGCAGCTCCAGCTGGACCCTTTGGCTTGAGCTGTTTTCCGAAGCAAAGCCGCGTTTGGAAACTCCCAGCGCAGTTCATGGACCTTCACACGACTATCACTGGGATCTTGTCTGTTGAAATCCCGTCTCTTTGAGGATATAATTTTGCCAGAGTCACAATCTATTAGCGAAACCTCAGCCCGTGTGACAAGATAACAGAATCCCCAAATTAAACAGGGTTTCCACAATTACAGCTTCTCCCTTTCTTTGCCAGCATTAACACCACAGACGCTGCTGTCACACAAGATAAGATCTGAATTCTATCCTGACAAGGCAAATGTTATCAGAGATCAGTTAATTACACACTGGATTTCAACAGAGGCAAATAAACCTCCTGTGGGTTAGTGGGAAAACTGCCTTCCCACCAGCTCTTCCCTGGGCCACCAGGCACGAGTCCCTCATCCTTCCCTCTCTCTCCGTCAGGCTGAGGAAATTGGATCCACATTTTCTGCCTGTTTTCAGACCTTGCCCCGGGCTAAAAGGGATGTCCCATGGCAGGTTGTTGAGGAGGAAGAGGTGGGGGAGGTTTGAAGGGTTTACCTGCGGGAAGGGACTTGCAGGCAGGAGAGAAAACCACCTGGTTTTGTGGATAGGAGGGTTTGTGGATCTGCAGAGAGCCCTGGGGAGGAGCAGGAGCTCAGAGGGCAGCAAGGCTTTCCTGGGAGCTGGGGGATGGTGCCCAGCTGAGGGGTTGGCCCACGGTGGAAGCTCCTTGGTTGGCTTTGAAGGTCGTGTGTGATTGACTTGTGGTGTGATTGACTCGTGGTGTGATTGACTCGTGGCGTGATTGACTCGTGGTACATGGTGGGATTGTTGGGGTGTCTGTGCAGGGCCAGGGGTTGGGCTTGATGAGCCTTGTGGGTCCCTTCCAGCTCAGGAGGATTCTGTGACTCCTCTAAGTCAGGGCATGTCTCAGTCTGTGTTCAGGAAGAAAGACTAATTATTACTTCTTCATTACCCTACTGATTTATTTTATTACTCTTTATTATCACCTTAGAGCATCTTCCAATGCCTAAAGGGGCTCCAGGAGAGCTGGAGAGGGACTTGGGACAAGGGATGGAGGGACAGGACACAGGGAAGGGCTTCCCACTGCCAGAGAGCAGGGATAGATGGGATGTTTGAAAGGAATTCTTGGCTGGGAGGGTGGGCAGGCCCTGGCACAGGTTGGGCAGGGAAGCTGTGGCTGCCCCATCCCTGGGAGTGTCCCAGGCCAAGTTGGATGAAGCTTGGAGCACCCTGGGCTGGTGGGAGGTGTCCCTGCCCATGGCAGGGGGTGGCACTGGTTGGGCTTTAAGGTCTCTTCCAACCCAGTCCATCCTCTGGTTCTGTGAGAACTGATAGTCCATGTGCCATGTCACAGGGCCAGGAGGCCCACCCTGCCAGCAGGGGACTCCTCTGGCCCTCCCCAAGCCTCATTCCCTCCAGTGCTATGATGATCATCTCCACAATGGTTTCTCCCAGCAAGAGTGATGCCCACCTGGTCAGTGCCAGCGTCCAGACCCACCACAGCACCACATTCTTGGCCTCAGCAAAACTGGGACACGCCTCTATTTTTTTTGCAAGAGTCTTTGGGGTTCAGGCTCCATCAGAGCCTTCCCTGTGGTCTCCTTTTGGTCCCCAGATGGTATTTTTCATCCTGCTGGGACTCCGAACAAGATGACACACCATTAACAGCCTCGTGCCACTCGTTAAATGCCAGTGAATTGGGCAGCAAAGGCAGCCAATCACTCTGGGCAGCTTAATCTTTGACTGCTTAAATTAAGATCTTTTACAAGGGCTTTATTTTCAAGGAAAGAGTGATCAGCTTGTCCTGGAAATGAGATTCTTTTAAAGTGTTTCATCTGCATTACCCGCTTTTGACAAGTCTGACATGATGGAAGTCCTGTTTGAGGAGGCACTTAGAGGGCTTGGAGGAAATTCTGGTCAGGCTTCTCAGGGAATGGATCTGCTGACAATGCCCCACCTCTCCTGCTTTCCACAAGCAAAGAAATCCCGAGTTTGTTTTCACTTTCCCACCCCTGGGTTTTTCTTGGCATTTTAGTGCTGCTTTATTTTCATGGCTGTGTCAAATGCCCTGCTGGAAAATCCATCATTCTAAAGCAGAAGTGAGGGTTTCACAAGTATCCCTGGGAGTCACCAGCTGGCCAAGAATCACAGAATCATAGAATGGATTGGGTTGGAAGAGACCCCCGAGATCATCAAGTCCAACCCTTGATCCAACCCCACTGTGATCACCAGCCCAGGGCACAGAGTGTCCTGGGCTGGTGATCACAGTGGGGTTGGATCAAGACGTGGTGGATTCTCACTCAGTGCCACATCCACAGAATCACAGAATGGATTGGGTTGGAAAAGACCTCTGAGATCATCAAGTCCAACCCTTGGGCCAACTCCAGTCCCTTTACCAGATCATGGCACTCAGTGCCACGGCCAAGCTCAGCTGAAAAACCTCCAGGGATGGGGAATCCACCCCCTCTCTGGGCAGCCCATTCCAATCCCTGAGCACTCTCTCTGCAAAGAATTTCTTTCTGCTCTCCAACTTCAATTTCCCCTGGCAGAGCTTGAGCCCATCGTGCCCCCTTGTCCTATTGGAAATTACTTTGAGAAAATTTACTTTGAGTAGAAGGTGTCACACCAGGAAGGCCACCATGGCATTGCTTGGGACTTCACAGACTAATCCCAGACTATTCTGAGTTGGAAGGGACCCCCAAAGATCATCGAGTCCAACTCTCAAGTCAATGGCCCACACAGGGGATTGAACCCATGACCTTGGCATTGTTACAGCCAAGGTTTAACCAACTGAGCTGATCTCAGGGTCACTTGTTAAGCATAATTCCATTTGCACCCTATTTTATCCAGGGGAGGGGGAAACTTGATATCTTTGTGGTCAAGAAGGAACTAACACAAACAATAGTCGTTATCCCTGAGATTGGCTCAGTTGGTTAAACCTTAACTGTAACAATGCCAAGGTCATGGGTTCAATCCCCTGTGTGGGCCATTGACTTGAGAGTTGGACTCGATGATCCTTGGGGGTCCCTTCCAACTCAGAATAGTCTGGGATCTATGATCTTGGTGAACAACAATGATGGACAACCCCAAACAGCCCCGTGGGGAACACCAGCCAGGTGGAAAATGCAAGTAATGAGCATTTTGCATATTCCAATTTGTTCTTCCTTTTCTCTCTGTTTAATAAGGGAGAGAAAGGGCCTTGTGTGTGGAATGGAGAAGAGAAATCAGGTGGCAAGAGGACCTTTCCCAATGGGCACCACCAGCAGGTCTGTGATGGATGGAGCTCCTCTTGTATCCCACAGGCTTGGCAGGAACTGCCCCCACCCTCAGAGGGGCTCCAGCTCTTGGAGCATCTTCACAAGGGTTGATCTTCACCTGTAGAGTTGGGTTCTTAGAGGTGACAGAGCCTGAACGACCTTGACAAAGCCCATCCCATCTTTGCTCTGCTCCCTGACATTCAGTGCTCCCAGTCTGGAAGGCAAATGGAAGGTATTGCCTCTCAAACAGTTGTTTAGGAGAAATTTGAGCAACAGTTGAGTCAGTGCTGGCCCAGCTCGGGGGAAGCTTTTTCTTCCATGTCACTGGAGACAGAGCTGCTGTAAAAGGGAAAAAGAGAGGGATAAAAGGAGTAGTCAGAAGAAGAAATCAAGTGAACAAAGCTCATTTCCTTGAGGTATTTGGGCTTCTGATCAGCTCTAGTATCTGCAAGCAGCAGGAAGCCTTATTTATATATTATTTATTTTTTGCGTGAAAAGAAAAACCTTCTCTTGTGTGAGAGCATCTGCCTGGATTATTGTGCCATCCTCTTTTCTTTTCTTTTCTTTTCCCTGTGTTTTGCCTTTGTTTTTCTCCTTTTGGGGATCTCCACAGAGCCACTCTGGCTCCTTTCTCTTTTGTAGGCACAGCTTCAAGGCGTGCCCTCCTCTCAGCCCTTGCCAGTCGGGAGCTCCGTAGCCTCGGGCTCTGCCTTGCCCCCTCCTGCCCTCCCTGCCCGGGCTCTGATCTTCCTATCACAGTCTCCTCATCCCGGGAAACCTCGTTCTGCTGATCGGGAAGGGGGGGAGAGCAGAGCGAGTTACCGGCTGGTCCCCCTGGAGGGGAACTTCTCATTATTGATGTGGAAAGTGGAAAATAAAAGAGACTATTACACTCTTTGTCTTCGGGGAACGTTTGGGGTTTTTTTTCTCCCCGTGTCCTCCCTTCAGATCTGAGAGGATTTCCATCCTGAGCACGACAAGGGGAAGGCAATTCCGGTTTGCAAAGCAGGTGATTCATGCCATGGCTTTGCCATCTGTGGTTTTACCACTCCCTGACAGTCCCTCAGACAGGACATCCTGTGCCTGGGGTGCTCCTCACAGCCATCAGACCCGAGGGATTGGTTTCATCCTGGCCCCCCAGCTCGAGTCTCCCCCTTCTCTCCCTCCCTGCTCCTCAAAGGAGGGAAAAGGAAAGGGGAAAGAAAAAACTTGCAAGAAGCTGAGCCAAGTCAGGATATATGATAGATAGATAGATAGGTAGATAGAGAGATAGAGAGATAGAGATATAGAGAGATAGATAGATATAGAGAGAGATAGATAGGTAGGTAGATAGATAGAGAGATAGATAGATGGATGGATAGATAGATGGATAGATAGACAGAGAGATAGAGAGATAGATAGAGAGAGAGATAGAGAGATAGATAGAGAGATAGATATAGAGAGATAGATAGGTAGATAGGTAGGTAGATAGACAGATAGAGATAGATAGATAGAGAGATAGAGAGATAGAGATAGAGAGATAGATGGATGGATAGATAGATGGATGGATAGATAGATATGTAGGTAGATAGATAGGTAAGTAGGTAGATAGATAGGTAGATAGACAGATAGATAGAGATAAAGAGATAGAGAGATATAGAGAGGTAGATATAGATAGATAGATAGATAGATAGATAGATAGATAGATAGATAGATAGATGTAGATAGGTAGAGATCTATCTATCTATCTATCTATGGATGGATAGATGGGTGGATAGATGGATGGATGGATAGATGGATGGATAGATAGACTGATGGATAGATGGACGGATAGATGGACAGATAGACAGATAGGTAGATAGGTAGATAGATAGATAGATAGATAGATAGATAGATAGATAGATGGATGTATATTCTCTAAATGTCCACAATTATATGTATACAATTTGCACCCACAACAGGGAAAAGGGAAAGGGAAGGGAAAAAAGGGAAGGGGAAAACAGGGGCAACAAAAAGACAAAACAAAAAGCAGTGAGTACAAACCCACTCCCACCCCCCCACCAGGTACAGCAGTACAACACAATCCCACCAACCACTCTTGGAAGGAAGTCAGGCCCTTCTCTCACGTGGGGGTCTCACTCATGTCTTTCCCTCCCAATCTTCTGTGTGGCTCTGACAAGGGACTGAGAGCAGCCAAGAGGCCCCTGCACTCCACCCACACTGGAAACCAAAGAGAGCTAAACTTCCTACCTCTGGCTGTGGCAATGCATTCTCAATACATGGCTTGGAGAATGTCATGTCAGAAATGGATGGATGTAGAAAATACACCAGTCACTGAGAATGCTTTAACAACTGATGTTTTTCATGTGGTTTGAATGTACTGAATGCAAAAACTGCATTGTCATTGCTTCTTCTTCCCATAACCCCCTGCCAGGCCAGGGGGCTGGGGAAAGGACAGTGACCTCATGTTTGCTGAAACCCTCTCCCATTGAATGTAACTCCCCTTACTCCTATTGGCACAAATCCAAACTCCCCTCTTGTCCCTTCTTGGTGAATTTGTGTCCCTCCAAAGTCCATATAAACCTGTATCCCTGATTAAACTTCCTCTGTGTCCCTGCCTTGGCCGGTGGTCCCTGCGTGTCCTTTCTGGGGGCTCTCAGAGACCACATGGGGTGAGCAGAGGGCACATATTTCTCCCAGGAGATAATCCAGGACCAGGAGATTCCTTATCATTGCAGATTCCTTCAGCACACAGCAAAACAAGGCTACAAGAAACCAACCCTCATATCTGGTCTCATGTCCTCCTCTGTCCCATGGGAGGGGAAAGAATGGGTGAGGAATTCTGAGGAGACAAACCCCTCCCTAGTTATATCTGGTTACCAGGAAAAAGCCTGGGCCAAACTATCACACCTGGCTTTGAAATCCTAAGACCTCCCCAATTCCTCAAGTTCAAACATGGCACAGAAAACATTCCTTGGCTTGGACCACAAACCAGAGAGAGATGGAAGGGCAGCAAGTGAAGGAAACTTTTTAAGATCTTCCTTTTGGGGCATCAGAGGTGCCCTCTGCCTGTTCACTGCTGTGCCACACGTGGAAATGGCACCATCCCACACTGCAGATGGCAAAGCCCCTGGACATCTGGGCACAGCTGGCACCCAGCAGCACTGGCCTTTGCCAGGGAGGTGGCCAAGTGGAAAATGGGTGTTTGTAGGTCCAAGCCCTTTGATTTTGCACTGGCAAAGAACACAGGCAGGCAGAGATGGGGCTGTAAATCAGAGCTCACTGACACAGCTCCAGCTTCCAGATCAATATGGGAAAGGGTGAGCTGGTGAAGGCAAACCAGCCTCCCTCTCTACCCACCAGCCCTGCACAAATCTGCTTATCTGCTCTGTCTCATCTGCCTCCTCTCCCCTCCCAGGCTGTTCTTTCCCCAAATCTGCAGCACCATCTACCCCTCTAATAATTTCTCTGTGTTCCATTTCACTTCCACAAGGGAAGAATCAGGGCATTTGGCATCCAAAATTGAGACCTTTTTTTATTCTTTCCTCATGCTTGGGAATGAAATTAGGATCAGGGATGGTGACAGTGCTTTATCCTGCTGGTGGAGGTTGTTGTGATCCACAGGGAACGACTTTGCTCCCTGATGGCTCCAGGTAAGGAGCTGCTGTGGCTTTCCTGTTTGCTTTGGAATTGCTGAAGTCAGGAGGAGAAACATTTGGATGCTGCTGAGAGGGTCAGGACGCTGCAAATGTCAGTGTTGGAACAGCTCTGGCTGTGTCAGCCCTTTGGGAACCCCCTTTGGTGTCCCAGCTGTCCCTTCAGCTCCGTGGGGTGTTGCTGCCTGGGGGGACATTGGAGCAGGCAAACAAATCCCTACCAAGTGCCTGGAAACCAGAGTGATGCCAGCAGGCAGCTCTCATTTGACACACTCTGCCTCTGCCCACTGGGCCAGAGCTTTGGAGCTGAAATGCCACCTGTGCTTTGCAGCCCCTTATCTCTCTGGTGGGCTGAGATAGCACCTGCTGAGCACAGCAGGGGTGTGTTTGTCCTCACAGGGCATGGGCAGTGCCATTATCTCCCTAGTGCAGCTGGGGAATGCTTTGCTGCAGCCCAAACCCCCATTCCGGGGGCAGTGATACAGGGGGAAAGATCTATTGATTTGTGCTGGTTTAAAGGTGAACCTGCAGGAGAAACAAACCCAACACAAAAGAGATTCTAAGTCAGAGTTACAATTTAATAACAATATTACAATCAATGCAATGGCACAAAGAGAAATTGGGTTTAACCCCCAACCCCAGCAGTCTAACCCAGCCCCCTGGGGCACAAACACAGGGGGGTTTGGTGGCCCCTGTGCTGAGCCCCACGTGGTTCCGCCGAGTCCAAAGGAAAAGGAAGGGACAAACCTGTTGGTGCAGATGATGGCACAGTCTGGGCCAGAGTGGTGGGCTCCTCCTGGCCAGGGGCTGCTCCTCCTCTGCATCCCATGAGTGGTCCCAGAAGTCCCCAAAGGCCAAGATCTCCCCTCAGGTTTAGGTGGGAGCCCCCAGTGCCTCCCCCAGGGCAGGGAGTTCCACCCTGGGGGATCTGACTCTGGCAGTCAGGGGGGATTTTGGAATGGTTGCTGGCCCATGGGCAGAGCTGAGCCCTCAGGTGGGTGTGGAGGTGCCAAGGAGTCCCTGCAGGGCAGTTCTCCCAGCTCCTCTGCCAGGCTTCTTTCCCAGCCAGCTCCCAGCCTGAGGGCTCAGCTGTGCCCTGGGCAGCTGCTGCCAATGGGCCCTTGGGAACAGTTGCTGGGCAATGAATGGAGGGTTTGGAATGCACAGCTTTGGTCACACCCACACAGGGAGAAACTGGTCCCAGTTTGGTGAACTTGGACATTACTAAAAATGCAGTAGTTTGGGGTGAGATGGGCGTGAAATTCAGCTCAGTTTGTCACAAGTCACAGTATCTTTGTCTCCTTGGGAGCTCAGAGTCCTCTGCTTGGAGAGGAAGAGCATTCCAAGGTGGGGACCATCTCAGCCAGTTGTGGTGACCCAAACCAGCCCACGGGGACCATGTCCTGGGAACACATGTGTGCTCACTGACCATGGAGGTGGCACTGCCATCACCTTAAAAATATCCAAAGCTGGGTGAGATCAATGCCTTTGACATTCACTGGAATAAAACTCAGGGCTATTCCCTGTATATTTTAGATCTGACTTACTTTAAGTGAGCTTTGGGTAGTTTGGGATGGAGCAGGTTGTTAAACTCTGTTGACTCCTCACAGGTCCCTCCCCACCATCACAGCACCTGCTCAGAGGGGATGAACTGCCTTTGAAAACACCTTTTCATGCCATTGCCTCGACTTCAAAGAGGAAAAGTTTCTTTAATTAGTCATGAAGTCCAACTCCCTTCTGTTCCTGGGGGTCCCTCCTCACGTTCTGGTGTTTCCAGAAGCATCTCCTCAGCAGTGCTTTGGGAACAACTGGAGCTCCAGAGGAGTGGAGGGCAGGGACAGGAGTGTGGGTGGGAGTTCACTGGTGTGGGCTGAGCATTGATCCAGGGGTTGGGTGTCAATCACACGAGGCTGTGCAGGCAGCAAACTTCACATTTATGTGCAAATGAGGAGACAGTCCCACTGAACTGGAGGCAGAGGATGCTGAGGAATGTTCTGCCAGGCTCTAAGGGAAAATATTGCCCAATGCTCTGGAAAATTAAAATCGGTTTCTGATATCTACGGTGAATTTAATGCTAAAGACCAAAGATAAGTGGGAAGAGAGTTTAATCTGGGCTGACCCCATTTTTTCTGGAATGTCATTTGCTCTGGTTTCTGCTCCCTCTCAGAGAGCAAGAGACACACTAATTAGTGCTTGCATTCTGCACATAAATTACTGCTCCCAAACATGTAAAGGAGAAGGAGAGGGATGCTGGGAAAGGCACTGAGGGAACTGTCCTGTGTCCACAGTGGGTTTCCATGTGGTCATCTGTTGGTACAGAAAAATCAAAGGTGAGCAATTCAGGTCTAAATGGACCTTGTGAGACTGAAAGCAGCTGAGAATAAGCCAAGTCACAGCTGCTGGTGTCTGGTGAAGGAGAAATCACTCCTGAGGTCTCAGCAACTCCCCAGAAGTTTCTCATGGGAACTCCTCAAGTCTCCCACAGGACACCAGAGATGTTCCTGAAAACAGTCAGGGTGATTTCACCAAAACACTGGACTTGTGAGATGTGGGTTATAACCAATTGGGATTAGTAGATTGGTGGTGTGAGGTTCAATTTAGCCAATAGAAGGTGGCTTTAAAACTAAATAAACCATGTGCAGTGTGGAATAAATGGCATTCACTTGATTACACTGGTCTGGCGTGTGATGTCCTTATTCCTCTGCTTAATTATTGTTCACTTTAGTCATCAGCTGAAGGGCTGATGCTGCAGAGGCAGGAGGAAGACTCTGAGTGCTTCTTCACTGGTTGGGGTCACTGCTGCAAGATGGGGTGACCACGGGGTGACTGGGATTAAATCCACTTTGAGATGGAAAGATCTGCCTGACTAAAGAGGGTCTGGAGTGTGCAGGGCTTGGCTGGGCTGAAGTTCCTTGAGGTGGACCCACATTTCTGCCTTCCCAGAGCTGAATGTGCTGCCCCCTCCCCTTCCACCCCCTCCAGGATCCTCTTTTACATTAAACTGTAAGTTCACATAAAGCTCTTGAAAAGCTGATTTGCCAAAAATCCCTTGCCAAGCAAAAGATGAAACCAGAGGACCCCTTTGAGCTTTCATTCTTAAAGGAAAGCAAATTCAGGGACAACATGATTTATGGAAATTCCCTAGAACTGGATCCGACTTGGAGCTTTATCTCCCTTAAATAGTTCCCTGTGAGCCTCAGGGAAGCTTTTCCCACACACACTGGGCTGGCAGAGCCCTGGCACAGGTTCCCCCTCAAGGCACAGCTCAGTCAGATGCCAAGGGGGGTTCAACCTGAGCTCAAACAGCCTCCCTGGCACTGGTGCCCCCCATCCAAGGCAGCCCTGACCTGCCACATCTGCCACAGGGACCTCCTCGTCCCCAGCACGGTCCTGCTGATGGAAATGAGCTCAGCCAACCTCAGCAGCAGCTCAGCCAAACTCAGCAGCAGCTCAGCCAAACTCAGCAGCAGCTCAGCAAGGTTTGCAGCTCACATGAAAGGCCTCCAAACTCATCCTGGGGTGGTTCAGGTCCCTCCATGCCCTGGGGATGGAATGGCATTAGCTTGGAGCAATGACAGGTTCTAATCAAGCTGTCCAGTTTTAATTTCATCCATAGCTGTGCAGCAGAATTTTATTTAATTTTTTTTCTTTTTTTTTTGATGATCTGCTTTATGTGAATTGTGAAAAGGAAAATCTTCCCAAACTTGTTTTCTCCAGGCAACTGGAAAAGTCCCTCAGACAGCAATTGAAGGTGTTTAAAGGTTGGTGCCCAAGAGCCAGATTTTAATGGAAAAGGTTCATCCTGAAGGGTTAATTACTCTTTGTTGGAAAGCCCAGGAGGAGATGGCATTAAACAACCAGGACAATCACTCCAAATAGTGCTCCAAATTGGAGATGTGATTTGTTCCCTGATGGAGAACTTACCACTTGCAGGAGCTGAAAAAGGGTCAGCTGTGCTTGATAAGGGAGAACTTTGTCCCAGGAGATCCTTCAGCTGGAGCACAAAGGCCTCCAGTGAAAGAAGTGGCTCCATTCAAGCAGGAGATGGACTTCAAACCCTTCTCTGGGGTCACTGAGCAAAGCCAAACCTTCTGTCTGCAACTGAGGGGTGTGAAATGAAGGTGTCACTCTCCTTGTTACCTCCTCTTCTCCCCCTGATTGCCTGGGAAGACTGAACACTCTGAAATCAGAAGTGAGGTGCCTCATTTTGGCTAAAAACAATTTGGGGAATAATGATAATTCCTTGTTTCTGCATGGATTTCTTGGAAAGGGGACACTTAGGCTGTGTTTGTGGCCATCATGTGCATTTTTAGCTTGAATTTTGCTCTCCCTGAAAAGAAAGGTCAGTTGAATTTAGTGCTTTGGTGTAAATTGTAATTCTTTGAACAGAAAGTCCCCTCCCTGCTGAGGTGTGAGGGCACTGCTGGGGGATGACAGTTTGGGCTTTTCCTCCAACTCACCACACTCTGAGTCTCGTGCCTTGCATGAGATGCTTCCTGCAGCTTCTGTTGACCTTTTCTGAACAATTCCACTACATTCTGGTGGCCACTTCATCAATCCAGGCAGTAAAGAAAAGCTGCTTCTCACTGAACATCATCTTAGATGTTAAAAATTGCAATAGTGGGGGTTTTTTTTCTGCTTCACTAAGGTGAGGAGCTTCTTTGGAGGCTTTTCAGATAAGAAGCTCATTTCATTTCCAGTCCCAGCTGCTGTTTTTCAAGGCAGTATTTACACTGAATCCTTTTTCCATGGGCTGTTTGGTGAGGAGATGGAAACAAAATAGTTGAACTGCACTGGAGGGGCCTCACCTTGAGAACTGGGGCAGTTTTGGGTACCACGATATAAGGAAGATGTGAAGCCTTTGGAGTGTCCAAAGGAGGGCACAGAGATGGTTCAGGGCCTGGAGGGGCAGCGTGTGAGGGCACTGAGGGCACTTGGGGTGTTCAGCTGGAGAAGAGGAGACTGAGGAGAGACCTCAGTGCAGTTCCAGCTTCCTGGGGAGGGGCAGAGGAGGGGCAGGCACTGAGCTCTGCTCTGTGGGGACCAGGGGCAGCACCCAGGGAAGGGCTGGAGCTGTGCCAGGGCAGGGACAGCACCCAGGGAATGGCTGGAGGTGTGCCAGGGCAGGGACAGCACCCAAGGAAGGGCTGGAGCTGTGCCAGGCCAGGGACAGCACCCAGGGAAGGGCTGGAGCTGTGCCAGGGCAGGGACAGCACCCAGGGAAGGGCTGGAGCTGTGCCAGGGCAGGGACAGGGCACAGGGAATGGCTGGAGCTGTGCCAGGGCAGGGACAGGGCACAGACAATGGCTGGAGCTGTGCCAGGGCAGGGACAGCACCCAGGGAATGGCTGGAGCTGTGCCAGGGCAGGGGCAGCACCCAGGGAATGGCTGGAGCTGTGCCAGGGCAGGGACAGCACCCAGGGAAGGGCTGGAGCTGTGCCAGGGCAGGGTCAGGTTGGATCTCAGCACAAGGTCCTTCCCCCAGAGGGTGGTGGGCACTGACCAGGCTCCCCAGGGCAGTGGGCACGGCCCCAAAGCTGCCAGAGCTGCAGGAGGGTTTGGATGATGCTCTGGGGCACAGGGTGGGATTGTTGGGGTGTCTGTGCAGGGCCAAGGGTTGGACTCTGATCCTTGGGGGTCCCTCCCAGCTCAGGATGTTCTGGGATTCTGGGGCTCTGTGAGTTGATGCTGGGTTTGCTCTGTGCCAGTCCCTCAGCAAATCTCTCGGTGCCCTGGTGAGAAGTACCAGCTCTGTGGGATGAGGCTTTGCAGGAGATGATCTGGAACTGTCTGTCAGCATTACAGCACTTTGCTTTCAAACCCCAACGTGACAGAAGCGTTTTGTCCCAGGGGGGTGAGGAGATGATCCAAAAGGACAAGTCCCAGGGCCACCTCGGGGGGTGGGCACATCCCTGGCACATCCCTGCCCATCCCTGGCACATCCCTGCCCATCACAGGCACATCCCTTCCAGTGTCTGGCACATCCCTGCCCATCCCTGGCACATCCCTGCCTGTCCCTGGCACATCCCTGCCCATCCCTGACACATCCCTGCCCATCCCTGACACATCCCTGCCTGTCCCTGGCACATCCCTGCCCATCCCTGCCTATCCCTGCCCATCCCTGACACATCCCTGCCCATCCCTGACACATCCCTGCCTGTCCCTGGCACATCCCTGCCCATCCCTGCCTATCCCTGCCCATCCCTGGCCCATCCCAGGCACATCCCTTCCAGTGTCTGGCACATCCCTGCCCATCCCTGGCACATCCCTGCGTGTCCCTGGCACATCCCTGCCCAACCCTGCCTATCCCTGCCCATCCCTGACACATCCCTGCCCGTCCCTGACACATCCCTGCCCATCCCTGACACATCCCTGCCTGTCCCTGGCACGTCCCTGGCACATCCCTGCCCGTCCCTGGCACATCCCTGGCACATCCCTAGCACATCCCTGGCACATCCCTGCCCGTCCCTGGCACATCCTTGCCCGTCCCTGGCACATCCCTGCCAATCTGTGACACATCCCTGCCCATCTCTGGCACAACCCTGCCCATCCCTGCCCATCCCTGCCTATCCCTGGCACGTCCCTGTCCATCCCTGCCCATCCCTCACACATCTCTGCCCATCCCTGCCCATCTGTGGCATATCCCTGGCACATCCCTGGCACATCCCTGGCACATCCCTGACACATCCCTGCCCATCCCTGCCCATCCCTGGCACATCCCTGGCACATCCCTGGCACATCCCTGACACATCCCTGCCCATCCCTGCCTATCCCTGGCACATCCCTTGCACATCCCTGCCCATCCCTGGCACATCCCTGGCACATCCCTGCCCATCCCTGCCCATCCCTGGCACATCCCAGCCCATCCCTGGCATGGTGAGGTGGGATTGTTCTCCAAACAAATGGGAATTGATAATTCCACATATTCCCTTCCCTGGGTGGAAGGTGCCATGGCTGGGGGCTGTTGGGGTGGGCACAGCATCCTGCCATGTGTCAGGGCACCACTTCAAACCATGGAGAGAGTGGTGGGAACCAGCACGACCCAACCAGAGCTTTTATACCCCTTTAATTACCTCTTCTGGGCATGGGGGATATTTTTATCCTGCTTGCCTGAGGAAATTAAGCTCTTCTGATCATCTAATGAATGGGTGAGAGTTCCTGCATGTTTATTCTGACCTTAATAATTCTGGAACCCACTGGCAGCTTCCAGCAGGTTTGATGGGGGAGGAAAAACACCCTCATGTACAATTAAGTTTTTATACACACTGTGAAAACACTGGTCAGGTAGAGGAGAGAAACCTCTAAATGCTTCCAATCAGCATTCCTTGTCTGAACAACAGGCCAGAGTGTGGGTTTTTTACCTTCCCAGACATCAAAGGCTCCACACCGGGGGAGGGAATTGAGAAAAACCCCTCGGAACGGCAGGAGGGGATTTGATGGGAGCTGGAAATCGAGCATGAAATGCAGATCTTTGGGAACCAGGGTTTGTTATTCCTGCTGCTGATGGGGCTGCATATTAACTGCTGATTAGTTGTAGCAGCACAAAGGCAGGAGTGGATTTAGTTGGGAGCTCTAAAGCCACTCCTGGTAGCACAGCTTGTTCCTCTTCCCCACGTAAGTGCATTTGTGTCAGAAAGGCTCTTCCCTGCACTCGGGGAGTTAATGCTGCTCTCACTTCGGGGCACAAACAGGGCTTAAAAGCCCGGAGTGTTTCACCTGGAGATGTCTGGGCTGGGGTGAACCCAAAGAGCTGTCAGATTGGGTTCTCTGCTGTGCTTAAAGTGACATGGATTAGGACTGGGGGAGGGAGTTCTTACAGCAAATCCTCTGCGTTGCTGTTCTTTGGAGACTGAGACAGAGCTGAGCTGCTTCCTGCAGCCTGGGGGGAGCACTGGGGGCTCAGCTTTGGGCACATCCACCCACAGGCTTCCTCCAGCCAGTCCTGAACCCCAGCACGGCCCACTGGGCAGAGCTCCCCTGATTTCTTCCTCTCTCACAACTTTTTGAGGTGCGACAACCACATCCTTCTTTCCCAGGGAGCTGCCACAGTTTGGAATGAGCAGCAGGCACTGCACCCCTCCAGCTTCCCAGAACCCCTCCAGGTTCTTCTACAGAGAGATGTCCATCATGGTTTGTCCCAGTTGAGCAGGTGGGAGCAGTTTGTCCCTGTGTGGGTGTGCCCAAAGCTGTGCATTCCAAACCCTCCATTCATTGCCCAGCAACTGTTCCCAAGGGCCCATTGGCAGCAGCTGCCCAGGGCACAGCTGAGCCCTCAGGCTGGGAGCTGGCTGGGAAAGAAGCCTGGCAGAGGAGCTGGGAGAACTGCCCTGCAGGGAGTCCTTGGCACCTCCACACCCACCTGAGGGCTCAGCTCTGCCCATGGGCCAGCAACCATTCCAAAATCCCCCCTGACTGCCAGAGTCAGATCCCCCAGTGTGGAACTCCCTGCCCTGGGGGAGGCACTGGGGGCTCCCACCCAAACCTCAGGGGAGACAATCTTGGCCTTTGGGGACCTCTGGGACCACTCCTTGGATGCAGAGGAGGAGCAGCCCCTGGCCAGGAGGAGCCACCACTCTGGCCCAGACTGTGCCATCATCTGCACCAACAGGTTTGTCCCTTCCTTTTCCTTTGGACTCGGGGGAACCACGTGGGGCTCAGCACAGGGGCCACCAAACCCCCCTGTGTTTGTGCCCCAGGGGGCTGGGTTAGACTGCTGGGGTTGGGGGTTAAGCCCAATTTCTCTTTGTTTTGTTGCATTTATTGTAATATTGATATTAAATTGTAACTCTGATTTATAGTCTCTCTTGGTGGGTTCATTTCTCCTACAGGTTCTCCTACAGGTTCACCTTTAAGCACATCTTTGTATGTTCTTCAAAGAGCCTTCTTAAAATTAAGGGAATCTTCATTTCATGTAGCATAATTCACAGTGGGGCTTAATACAGTTTAGCAAATCTGTTGGAAATTGAAACTTTTGCTTAATTCAGATGAATTTCCAAAGAACTCCCTGCATGGACAAGCCTTCTGAGAAGCCTGAGAGCAGCCAGACTGTGGCATGTGTGGCTCACAGAGTGGTTGGGGTTGGCCAGGATGTGTTTTGTTTATTCTTTTTCATGCCACGGCAGATGCCCCCAGATGAATGATGGGCAGGTGACCACCCAGCTGCAGGGAATCCCTCCCAGCCTCCTCATCCTCACATCCAACCCCAACGAAAGGTCTGGGCATGGCTTGAGACAACTGGGTCACACCAACCCCCCAGAGCAGATGGGCAGTGGGAAACGATCCTGCACTCTCAGCAAGGCAGGCTGATGGTCTGGCAAAGCCACCAGAGCTCAGAGGTGGAAAAGCTGCCAACTAAATCTGGTGCCAGAAGGGATTTTACAGGGAATGGCTCCACATCCAGCCTGGAAGCAATCCCACCTCCAAAGAAACAAGCCCCACTGCAGGCTAGGCTTATTTTTCTCCTCTTTCCTGCCTGCAGGAGGGTGGGTGATACCTTTGCAGAGTGACTTTAATGAAGCCACTGTGAGTCTGTGTTAGCACAGCCTGGAGAAACTGCCAGAGAACTCACAAACACATCTCTTCTCTTGCCAGCTTAGAGCAGCTGGAATGAAAGCAATGCCAACATAATGACTGGGAGATCATTAAAGCTTTCCTGGGCAAAAGGGCTGTGGCTCAAGGGTCTGTTTGCCATAAACAAGCTGGGTGAAAACAAGAGGAAAGATTGAGGAATAATATCCTTGTGAAGAAACCCCTGAGCTGCTCCAACGTGCTGTGGGGGATTGGGGCAGGTGTTTGTGTTCCTCCCCCATGGGGGGTGTGAACCAGCACAACCTGGGGCTGGGGCTGGGGCTGGAGCTGTCCAGGGATGAGCTGAACACCTGGAGAAAAAGCTGCTTCTCCAGGTGCACAAGACTCTGGAAACTCTGAGTGTCCTGAACTGGCTGGTGCTCATCATTATCATGGAATCACAGACTGGTTTGGGTTGGAAGGGACTTGGAGATCATCTTGTTCCACCCAGCAGTTTTCTATATTGCAAACTCTCCTGACTCTTCAGATGCCCTGAAGCCCCTGGAGCTCCATCCTGGAGCTCCAATGCCATTTCCCTGCTCCCAAGGCACCTCCACACTGCAGGTCGAGGTGTTTCTGAAGGCACAAGGGACCTTCCTGCTTCCCTCCAGAGCTCCAGAGAGGGGATTAAAGGGTGGCAGGAAACATCTTCCCTCTGCAGCTGCTCCAAGGGAACAGAACAGCTCCAGGCAGTCCTGGTGCTCATTAAATGCCTCTGACTAGAAGGGTGTAATGAACCAGTTTTATTACAATAGTGATTTCTTCCTCTCACGTCTGGTGGTTGTATATCCATGGGAATGCAGGAAGGGAGGAGGATCAGGGCAGGCTGGGACATCCTGAGTGTGGCTGAGAGAGAGGCCAGAGCTGAGGTGGGAGTGGAGCATCCCCAAGCCCACTGTAATGCTGTCAAACTGACCTTAAAAATAAATATATATATATATATGACCAATAAAAGGGGCCCTCTGTTCCAGGGTTTTCCAGCAGCTCCGAGGTTGGTTCAGTGGCTGCTGGGCATTAGGAACCTGCCAGAGCTTCAGCAGAGCTGTCCCACACCCTGCTGGCCCAGGAGCAGAGTTCATCCCACCCTGTGGGATGTCCACGTGTGACAGGAAGTTCCAGAGGGCTGGTGGGACCTCAGGGAACAGGGAAACCTCAGGACATCCAGCCCCAAAAGGAGCCTGGAACTGTCTCCCCAAAACTTTAACAGTGCCCTTCTCCTCCTCTCTCTTCCAGGCAGTTTTTGTGCAAAGAGATAATCTGTGATTAATAACCATTTTAATAAATGGTTAATCAATTTATATGGGTTGCTATAGAGTTTAATAAATCAGAAACAGGTTGATTATACCCATGGCTTGTAGCCATCCTGTAATACCTTCCTCTGATGTGCTTATAATAATCTGTAACATCCTCCACTGCTGTCAGGAACTCATTTAAAACACCAGGTAGTAGTTTCTTAACATGTTAAAAGCACAGGGGGAGTAAATATTCCTCTCTACTTGTAAGTCACGTGACCTCTCATAGCTGGAAATTTGGGGCCAAATCGATGCCCATCGAGGAGATTGGCCAGGAAAGACTCCCAGGGCTTGGAAAAGAAGCTGGAAAAGTGAGACAATCTGTAAGGAAGGTAATGCTGAGTTGGATTTGAGTCCTGGGCTGTGTGAGAGGGGCCAGAAGAGGACACCTGGGAGGAAGAGTGTGGGACAGGGGCAGCCAAATCCCCTCCTCCTGAGCTGGCTGCCCACCCTGAAGGGTTTGCAGAGAGAGCTGAGGGTCATTTTGGGTCTCACATCCCACAGTCATGGGTGGATTTAACCTGGTGAACTTTTGTCCCTCCTTCCACAGAGTCCCAGGGACCTCCCAAGGTCACCTTCTCCCCCCCTCACCCACCTTGGCCCAGGGTCACCCTTTAATCTGCTTTTCCTCTGGTCCTGCAGCATCACATTCCACTGTGCAATCCCAGGGTGGGTGAGAAGGGGAACATTTCTGTGATCAGACACACACCAAGAGATGGGAAATGTCTTTCTGAAAGGGCTGAGCTTTGGCTACAAACCCCCAGGAGGGGTTTGGGGGCTCTTTCTCAGCCTGGAGATTCCAGAAGGTCACCCAGCCTGGCTGTTCCTGGGGCTGTTCCTGCCAAGCAGGGAGGACAAACAGAACTCCAGCACTGGAACATCAGAATTTCTGCTGTTCTCCAACCCCTTTCTATCCAAGCCATCCTGACAGAAGAGAATAATGAGAAATTAAAAAAGCCAAGCAAACTGAGAGCCTGAAAGTTTCAAATCCCCCAGCCAGGAGGTTATGCCTTTTTTATATTCCATTTTTTTTTATCTTTCTGACTTGATTCACACAACCCTTTAGAAGAAGCCCCATCTGCTAAATATAGACTGAAACCTGTAGCTGCCTGGAAAGAGAGGAGTGGTGAGTTCTGAACAACTCCAGCCTATAAAAGCTGACACACAGCCCCTCACACTCTCCAAACACCATCTCCTGCTGGATTTATTAGTCTCAGGCAACAGCAGTTGGTCTGAAAAGAAAATGTATTTAACCTTTCTTTTTAATTGTGGCACTGTTAACCTGTCAGCTCGACACGGGGCTGTTAATAATTCCACTTTAAATGTCTCAGAAGGAACTTCCAAGTTTAAATATTAAACATTAAAACTTGGGTACACTCAGGAAAGGAGCAAAGCAGCACTTTGAGAACTGATGTGGCTCAAGGCAGAGCCTGGGAAGTGTCACATGGAATTCAACAAGCCCAGACACAGTTTAAGGCTGCAAATCCTGAGCCCAGGATCAAACCTTGGAGCTTGAACCAGGGTGAACCTCAGGGTTTAGCCTTGGAGAGGACCCAGTGAGACCTTTAGAGCAGATAAGATGGACATTGAGGGGGACAATTAATTAATTAGCCTCAGCTAACTGTATATTAATTTGTTATTGCAAGATATACCTGAAAACAAAGCACTTGGGGTTTAGAGGAGGTTTGAGCTTGGAATCAACTCCAGGCTTGCTCAGACTTGTCAGTTCTGCATTAAAAGGCATTCTGGGTTTGCTTTCACTGTGACTTTAAGACTAATCCCAGACTCCCTGAGGTTGGGAAAGACCTCAGAGCCCACAGAGTCCACCCTGTGACTGATCCTTGTCCCCAGCCCAGAGCACTGAGTGCCACCTTCCTTGGGCACCTCCAGGGGTGGGGACTCCACCACCCCCTGGGCAGCCCCTTCCAGTGCCTGATTACCCTTTCAGTGAAGAAATGCATCCATGTTTCCATGCCAGTCATCCCCCAGAGCAGGTAACTCCTGCATGGACAGGGTGGGACAGGGTGGGACAGGAGCCTTCTCACCTTCTTTGGCTTAGGGGATGGCTCAGCACTGGGGACACCCACCAAACCTCACTGGGATTGCCACCAGTTGAAGGCACAGACATTGAACCCAACAACCTCAACCCCAGGGCCAAACTCCCAGAGACCTCATGAACCTGACCAGGACATCATGACAAGGCCACACCTTGAGTGTTGTGTTCAGTTCTGGGCTCCTCAGTTGAGGCAAGAGATTGAGGGGCTGGAGCGGGGCCAGAGAAGAGCAACGAGGCTGGAGAAGGGACTGGATGTGGCACTGAGTGTCCTCTGAAACACCTCCAGGGACAGAGAATCCAACATGTCTTGATCCAACCCCACTGTGATCACCAGCCCAGGGCACAGAGTGCCAGAGTGATCCCAGTGGGGTTGGATCAAGGGTTGATGATCTCAGAGGTCTCTTCCAACCCAAGTGAGAAGAGAAGAGCAACGAGGCTGGAGAAGGGACTGGAGCACAAGTGCTGTGGGGAGAGGCTGAGGGAGCTGGGGGTGTTCAGCCTGGAGAAGAGGAGGCTCAGAGGTGACCTCAGCACTGTCTGGAACTGCCTGAAGGGAAGTTCTGGCCAGGTGGGGGTTGGTCTCTTCTCCCAGGCACTCAGCAATAGGACAAGGGGGCACGATGGGCTCAAGCTCTGCCAGGGGAAATTGAAGTTGGAGAGCAGAAAGAAATTCTTTGCAGAGAGAGTGCTCAGGCATTGGAATGGGCTGCCCAGAGAGGGGGTGGATTCCCCATCCCTGGAGGTTTTTCAGCTGAGCTTGGCCGTGGCACTGAGTGCCATGATCTGGTAAAGGGACTGGAGTTGGCCCAAGGGTTGGACTTGATGATCTTGGAGGTCTTTTCCAACCCAGTCCATTCTGTGATTCTATGACTGTTGATATGGGTGAGAAAAGCAGGAGAGAGGTGGGAGCCACATCCATGTCACACCTTGGCCCTTTCAGTCATGATGCACCTGAGATGCCATGGGGCAAAATCAGCAGTGCACTCAAAGGTGCCATGATTTAGAGCCTCTCAGGTTTGCCAAGGCTCCCTGGGCATTTCTTACACCCTGTCTGCTGATGCAGAAAGGAATCTAAATAAGTGTAATTTATGCACCAAAAGAAAGGTGCAAATTAAAACAACTCCCAGCCCAAAATATCCTCTCTGTGGGGAAAGAGGGAGAGAAGGGCAGACAAATTTATACCATCTCTGAGTTTGGCCCTGGGCCTCAAGGCTTTTAAAAAGAAGGAGTAAGTTAAGTCTGGAGGAGTTCAAACAGGGCTCTGTGCCCCTCTCCAGGACTTTGTTAGTGAGTTCTGGCCAAGTGGGGCAAGTCCAAGGTGAGGAGTGAAGGTGACTGGGAGGAGCTGATGCTGAGCAGGCTGATTTTCCACTGCTGGTCCCTGCACTGCCTGCTCCCACCTCTGCAAGGCAGAGATAAACCAAAGGCCAATCCTCCTGGGGACATCCCATGGCAGTGATGGAGCCCCAGACCCCTCTCATCTCCTTTGTTAAACACATCCTGCCTGTCTTTTCCTCACTTTGATGCATGAGTTGTTTTCCAAGCAGGTGGCTCCCTCTGCATCAGCAACGTGGGGATTTATTGCCATCAATACTTTGCAGTGACCTGAATATTCCCCACACTCGAGTCATTCTGCCTGATGCACATTTAGTGCTTAATTGTCACTGAAGGCAGGGCTGGTATCGATGGGCCCTGACCTGGCTGCCACCCCCAGTCGGTGACAGTGACAGTGACAGTGACAGGGCTGGCGTGGCCGGTGCTACTGCTGATGGTGAGCTGATAACATTCTGTGCCTGTGACATGTGAACCAACCTCAGGGTAACTGAGCTGATTTCGAATCTAATGAATAAATATCCTCAGGTTCCAAGAGGGGAGGCTGTCAAAGGCTTGCTAAAAATAGTTGGTAATTGGCTTTGAATTAGGCTGATTATTGCCTGAGAAGTTTTGGAAGGATAACTTCCTACTGGGAGCATCCCTGGGCTCCAGAGCCACAGGCACTGCCCATCCCAGCTCCACACCCAGCACAGGGGTCTCCTTGGCACGGGGCAGTGCCCTGTCACACATCCTTCCCCTGCACTCTGAGCTGGGGAGGCCCCACCTTGAGTGTTGTGTTCAGTTCTGGGCCCCTCAGTTCAGGCAAGAGATTGAGGGGCTGGAGCGGGGCCAGAGAAGAGCAACGAGGCTGGAGAAGGGACTGGATGTGGCACTGAGTGTCCTCTGAAACACCTCCAGGGACAGAGAATCCACCATGTCTTGATCCAACCCCACTGTGATCACCAGCCCAGGGCACAGAGTGCCAGAGTGATCCCAGTGGGGTTGGATCAAGGGTTGATGATCTCAGAGGTCTCTTCCAACCCAAGTGAGAAGAGAAGAGCAACGAGGCTGGAGAAAGGACTGGAGCACAAGTGCTGTGGGGAGAGGCTGAGGGAGCTGGGGGTGTTCAGCCTGGAGAAGAGGAGGCTCAGAGGTGACCTCAGCACTGTCTGGAACTGCCTGAAGGGAAGTTCTGGCCAGGTGGGGGTTGGTCTCTTCTCCCAGGCACTCAGCAATAGGACAAGGGGGCACGATGGGCTCAAGCTCTGCCAGGGGAAATTGAAGTTGGAGAGCAGAAAAAAATTCTTTGCAGAGAGAGTGCTCAGGGATTGGAATGGGCTGCCCAGAGAGGGGGTGGATTCCCCATCCCTGGAGGTTTTTCAGCTGAGCTTGGCCGTGGCACTGAGTGCCATGATCTGGTAAAGGGACTGGAGTTGGCCCAAGGGTTGGACTTGATGATCTGGGAGGTCTTTTCCAACCCAATCCATTCTATGATTCTGTGGCATGGGAGCAAAACTCCTCCAGTGCTTTGGTGGAAGTGGCACTTGTTTGGCTGGGGACAGCTTTGTGAGGTCCAGAGCAGAAACAAACCCCTGGAGGATTTACTGACCCTGATGTTGCTCACCATGACTTCGCTGCTCTGGATCCAACCATGAACTCCTCAGCCCCAGAACTTTTCCTCTTAAGCAGGTGGAAAGGAACCCTCAATCCTGAAGGGTTTGTGCCAAGGGAGGAATCTGCTCTCCTGTGCACAGAGAGGCTTTCAGGGAAGGAGCAGCACTGCCCTTTCCCTCCAGGGCAGGTTCTCTGGCTGCTCCTCACTCTGCTTAGAGCTGCTACAACTGCTCCAAGCTCCCTGCACCACCATGGCCCAAAGAGGCCACAGCCACAGTACATGGAATTACTGTGGAGTCTCCAAGGCCATCTGGGTGGCCAAACCTGCTCTGTGGTGCCTGTTTCCTGGGGCAGTGAAGGGAGGAGGGGCTGCCATCCCCTCCCACCCCCCTACCATCCCTTCCCACCACCCTGCCATCCCTCCCACCACCCTGCCATCCCTCCCACCACCCTGCCACCCTCCTCCCACCACCCTGCCACCCCCCTCCCACCACCCTGCCACCCCTTCCCACCTCCCTGCCACCCCCTGCCACACCCCCTGTCATCTCTCCCACCACCCTGCCACCCCCTTCCCACCACCTTGTCATCCACTCCATCCCCCTGCCACCCCCTTCCCACTGCCCTGCCAACCCCTTCCCACCGCCTAGTCATCCCCTCTACCCCCCTGCCATCCCCTCCCACCCCCCTGCCACCCTCTCCACCCCCCTGCCACCCTCTCCACCACCCTGCCACCCTCTTCACCCCCCTGCCATCCCCTCCCACCTCCCTGCCACCCTCTCCACCTCCCTGCCACCCTCTCCACCCCCCTGCCACCCTCTCCACCTCCCTGCCACCCTCTCCACCCCCCTGCCACCCTCTCCACCCCCCTGCCACCCTCTCCACCACCCTGCCACCCTCCTGCAGCCTGGTGGATCCCCTGGTGGATCCCCTGGTGGATCCCCCGTGGGCTGCTATGGCCATTTAAAGGGTCCTTTAGAGCCACCTTGCAGTGTGAACACAGAGGGGATGGTCGATGGGATCTGAGATCCTTTCTGAAGGTCCTCCTGCAAGTGACCTTCTGGGTGTCCCAGTCTGAGCAGACATTTCCAGCCTGGCCCAAAGGATGGGGGTAACAATGATCCCTCCTTTCCCTACCAGAAGCCACTCTGCTCTTTCCTGCCCTGTGCTCAACCCCCTCCTGCCTTTGATGGGATTTAGATGAGGTGTTTCTCCCTCAGGCTCTCCCATTAAAGTTCCTGTGTATCTTTAAGCACATGTGGAGGGAAACCTCAAGCACTGCAATTCACCCAAATCATCACAACCCCTTTTATTTTTACATTAAATGTTTTCCTTTATGGCAGGGAGGAAAGAACTGTAACAATCACAATGAAATAAGAAAGTGAGTGCCTAAAGCCAACTACAATATAAAACCATATTCATCATATCATAATATTTTACATTTGCTCGTTGTTTTATGTGCATTAAAACCCATTTGATGTGGAATGGAACAATAGGAAGGAAAGATGCAGAAGGGGAAGGGGAGAAACAACACAAAGCCCAGGGCAAGGGACAGCAAGAAATGACACCAGACAAGTGAGCCAGAACTGCAGAACATCCCAGGAAGGTTTGTGTTGGGTGAGAACTTAAGCACCATCTCATTCCAAAGCTGAACATGGACCAAGATTCATCCAAGACAAGACATACCAGGACAGAAAGGTCTTGCTGCCCTTGGAGTGCCCTGGGAGTGCCCTGGGAGTGCCCTTGGAGTGCCCTGAGAGTGCCCTTGGAGGGCCCTTGGAGTGCCCTGGGAAAGCCCTGGGAGTGCCCTGGGAGTGCTCTTGGAATGCCCTTGGAGTGCCCTGGGAGTGCCATTGGAGCGCCCTGGGAGTGCCCTGAGAGTGCCCTTGGAGTGCCCTGGGAGTGCCCTGGGAGTGCCCTGGGAGTGCCCTGGGAGTACCCTGGGAGTGCCCTGGAAGTGCCCTGGGAGTGCCCTGGGAGTGCCCTGGGAGTGCCCTGGGGGTGCCTTTGGAGTGCCCTGGGAGTGCCCTGGGAGTGCCCTTGGAATGCCCTGGGATTGCCATTGGAGTGCCATTGGAGTGCCCTGGGAGTACCCTGGGAATGCCCTGGAAGTGCCCTGGGAGTGTCCTTGGAGTGCCCTGGGAGTGCCCTTGGAGTGCCCTTGGAGTGCCCTGGGAGTGCCATTGGAGTGCCATTGGAGTGCCTTTGGAGTGCCCTGGGAGTGCCCTGGGGGTGCCCTGGGAGTGCCCTGGGAGTGCCCTGGGGGTGCCCTGGGAGTGCCCTGGGGGTGCCCTGGGGGTGCCCCGGGAGTGCCCTGGGAGTGCCATCATGGCTCCTGAGAGCCCAAGGCCATTCAGTTTGAATGTGAGGTCCATATTCAGTTTTGGGAGGTGGGCTGGCAATTTTGGAGCTGGGCTCCTACAACCCAGCCAAAGACAGCCCTTTCCTCCAGGAAAGAACTCCAGAGCCTCGGGGTCCCAGGTGCAGATCGTGGCCACCCCAGGGCTTTCCACTGGAAGCAGGACTTCTCTGTCCTGGCACAATTTGTCTGGGAAGGATCTTTGTCCATGTTCGATTCTGGGAGGTGGAATCGCAATTTTGGAGATGAGTTTCTGCAAACAAATAATGGATTGTGGCAGCAGCTGCCCAGGGCACAGCTGACCCCTCAGGCTGCTGGGTGGGTGGTAAAGAACCCTGTGAGATAGCGGAGGGTTCCTGCCTTCACACCAGTGACTCAGCTGTGATAACTCCCCTCTGAGGAGGCATCAGCACCTTCACACATGAGGGGCCATGTCTGCTGATGGGCCAGCAACGATTCCAGGAATCCCCCCTGACTCCCAGGGGAACTCACCCAGTGTGGAACTCCCTGCCCTGGGGGAGGCACTGGGGGCTCCCACCCAAACCTCAGGGGAGACAATCTTGGCCTTTGGGGACTTCTGGGACCACTCATTGGATGCAGAGGAGGAGCAGCCCCTGGCCAGGAGGAGCCCCCCACTCTGGCCCAGACTGTGCCATCATCTGCACCAACAGGTTTGTCCCTTCCTTTTCCTTTGGACTTGGGGGAACCACGTGGGGCTCAGCACAGGGGCCACCAAACCCCCCTGTGTTTGTGCCCCAGAGGGCTGGGTTAGACAACTGTCTCTGTGGGTTCAAACCATTTTTTCTCTGTATCATTTTCTATTGGTTTTGGGTTTAAATGGAAGGGGAAATATTTATGGTGTCATTTTCTGAGTTTGAATAGAGGGACACCCCTCCTCATTTTCATCATTGAAGGATTAAATTCAAGGGGAACTCCCTGTTGTCCTGCAGTTTTAAAGGGCTTCAATTGAGAGGAAGCTTTTCATGTGCCATTTGGGACTTAAAGGGGTGATGGGGAGTCAGGAGGAGATGAGGCTGCTTGGACTCCTGGAGGAGAACAAGAGGACAGAAAGCCTCGGTGTGGGTGGCAGGGGCTGTGCTGCCTCCCTGTACCCCCCATGCCCCCTCCCTGGGTGATGCCCAGCAGGTGGTGAATTTAATCTCCCACCTGGAATCCAGCAGGGAAGGATTTTCTAATGGCAGGGGAACTGCTGTGGGGTTTAAACACCATCTCCGGTGACTTTTCAGCGTGACATGGCCAAGATTTAATGCTGCAGCTCCACCACCTCTGGGAGAAGCCATAAAAAAGTTCCTCCTCAGGAAGGAAAGGCTGAAATCTTTAATGGGGAGGATGTTCCTGCTCATTGTCACTGGAGACCAAAGCCTTAGACTTGGAAGCTGCTGTTTAACTGGGGCTGTAAATTTAAGGTTTACATCCAGCATCCTTGTGGGAATTGCTGCCAAAGGCACCAGAGCAGCTCTCTGTGAGGTTTGTTCAGGGCTCACTTTGGTTGGCTGAGGGGCTGGATTGAAGCTGCCACCAGAGCTGGTGGAGGGGGCACCTCCCACCCTATGGCCTGAGCCCATTCTGTGCCAGGATCCTGGAGGCTGCAGGTGGGTCTCTGCACCCTGGTGGTCCTCCCTTGGGCTGCAGGTGGGTCTCTGCACTCCGATGGTCCTCTCTGGGGATGCAGGTGGGTCTCTGCACCCTGGTGGTCCTCTCTGGGCTGCAGGTGGGTCTCTGCACCCTGGTGGTCCTCTCTGGGCTGCAGGTGGGTCTCTGCACCCCAATGGTCCTCTCTGGGGCTGCAGGTGGGTCTCTGCACCCTGATGGTCCTCTCTGAGTTGCAGGTGGGTCTCTGCACCCTGATGGTCCTCCCTGGTGATGCAGGTGGGTCTCTGCACCCTGATGGTCCTCCCTGGTGATGCAGGTGGGTCTCTGCACCCCGATGGTCCTCTCTTGGGCTGCAGGTGGGTCTCTGCACCCTGGTGGTCCTCTCTGAGTTGCAGGTGGGTCTCTGCACCCTGATGGTCCTCTCTGAGTTGCAGGTGGGTCTCTGCACCCTGATGGTCCTCCCTTGGGCTGCAGGTGGGTCTCTGCACCCCGATGGTCCTCTCTGGGGATGCAGGTGGGTCTCTGCACCCTGGTGGTCCTCCCTTGGGCTGCAGGTGGGTCTCTGCACCCTGGTGGTCCTCCCTTGGGCTGCAGGTGGGTCTCTGCACCCTGATGGTCCTCCCTGGTGATGCAGGTGGGTCTCTGCACCCCGATGGTCCTGCCTGGGCTGGCGGAGCCTCATCTCCGGTGCCAGGAGCACCTCCTGCCCCTCCTTCTGCACTGACCTTGGTGTCTACATTGTTGTTCAGATGTTCTCCCTCCGCTCTTCCCTTGCTGGAATTTTTAACTGCTCAGTAACTTTCTCTCCATTCCTAAGTACCTTCTACCAGGGCATTGTCATCGTTCCCCATTGGCTCTGCCTTGGGCCAGGAAGCCCATCCTGGAGCTCTGGCTGGCCTTGGCTCCTCCAGGCACAGCTTCCAGCAGCTTCTCACAGAAGCCACCCCTGTAGCCCCTCCTTGGCCACAGAAACTCCTTCCAGTCACCCACATGAGCCACCCCACCATCAGTCAAACCCCCCTCCTGAGCCTCATGGCCATGCTGTGCCACACCATGGGCACAGAGGACCCTGTGACAGCCCCACCGGTGACACCTCACCAAGGTGGCACAGCCAGATCCACCCTCAGGGTTCAGGTCTCAGCCACAGGAGCAAGACTCAGACAGTGTTTGCAGGATCTCCATGTGATGTTCCTCCAGAGTGGCCTCCATGGAAATTTCCAGTGACGCAGCTGTGAACCAACTGCTGCTGCTCCAGCAACTCTGTGTTCACCCTCAGCTTGGGCTGCTGCAAGGACATCAGATCTGGGCTCAGATTCCCCCACGGAGCTTTGGGCAGTTGCCTGTGCCAGTTTAAGGTCATGGTCCTCATTTCTCATGCAGTTCATGGCTCAGCCTCCAGCTGACATCAAAGAGCGAGGTCTGAGCCGTGACGAGGGAGCCAAGAGGGGAAGGTGACACAGCTGGGGACACAGAGCTCTGCTGAGGGGACCTGGAACTCTTCCCAAAGCTCTGAGGTGATGCAAATGGCCAGTTGCAAGCAGGGAAGCTGCAAAGCCTTTCTCTTGGGAAATGTGAGTGATCCTCAGCACCAGCTCTGCTCACTTCAATTCATATCTCCAAGGTTCTCAAACTCCCTCAAAATATTCACAGCCATGGACTTGAAGGACAGGAAAAAAGTCACCAATTGCTCCAGAGTTCCCTGCTATGGACATGGGGGGTTTGCACCATCTCTGGCTGGATGTGAAGCTTTGCCAGCTGGATCAGCTCTGCAGAGATTATTGATGCAGGAGAGGCACAATCCACAGAGAAACTCCAAGAGGAGACACCTCCAGATCCTCCTCCCAGCTGGGTCAGTGCAGAGCACACCATCACTGCATGGGAGGTGACTCTTTGGATGTCAACCATCCTGCTCTCTCTCCTTTTCCTACCTAAACATCTAAATGGAAATTAATGTTCCCCCTCAGAGAGAATATTTGCACTTCAAAAAGTCCAAAAGAATTATTGCAAATGTTTCCCATTTCTCTGGGTTTGAAGGGGGAGATTTGCAGACATCAACTCTTTGCTGTGGACGTGTCTGATGTTGAAAACCCAACAACTTCTGCAGGGAGGGGAGGAAGGGTCTGCTCCAGACTCCCTGAGAACCTCTGCTTGACTTTCCCCAAAGCTGCTCTGGCCCCTCTCCCAGCCCCTCTGGATGAAGGAGAACCCAAATCCAACAGCAGAGGCAAGGAAAGGGCTGTTGTCCAAATCCAACAGCAGAGGCAAGGAAAGGGCTGTTGTCCATCACCAAAAGGTGGTTCTACATCACCAAAAAGGTTGTTGTACAATACCAAAGGGTGTTCCACATCACCAAAGGGTGTTCCACATCACCAAAGGGTGTTCCACATCAAGGGTGTTCCACATCACCAAAGGGTGTTCCACATCACCAAAGGGTTATTGGACATCAAAAAAAGGTTGTTGGACATCACCAAAAGGCTGTTCTGCAGCACCAAAGGATTATTGGACATCACCAAAAGGTTGTTGTACATCATCTGAAGGCTGTTGTACATCACCAGAGGGTGTTCCACATCACCAAAGGGCTGTTCTATGGCACCAGAAGGCTGAAGTTCATCACCAAAAGGCTCTTGTACATCACAGAAGGGTGTTCCACATCACCAAAACAATGTTCTACATCACCATAGGGCTGTTCTGTATCACCAAAAGGCTGTTCTACAGCACCAAAGGGCTCTTTTACATCACCAAGGGTGTTCTACATGACCAAATGTTGTTGTGCATCATCAAAAGGCTGTTCCACATCACCAGAGGCTGTTCTACATCACCAAAACAATGTTCTACATCACCAGAGGGCTGTTCCACATCACCAAAAGGCTGTTCTACATCACCAAAGGCTGTTCTACATCACCAAAATGCTGTTCTACATCACCAAAAGGATGTTCCACATCACCAAAACAATGTTCTGTATCACGAGAGGGCTCTTGTATATCACCAAAAGGCTGTTCCACATCACCAAAATGATGTTCCACAGCACCAAAAGGATGTTCCACAGCACCAAAACAATGTTCTGTATCATGAGAGGGCTCTTGTATATCACCAAAAGGCTGTTCTGCATCACCAAAATGATGTTCCACAGCACCAAGAGGCTGTTCTGCATCACCAAAAGGCTGCTCTGCATCACCAAAATGATGTTCCACAGCACCAAAAGGCTGTTCCACATCACCAGAGCACTAAAAGAGTGACTAATCAGCCACCCACTTCCCTGGCAATGATAGAGTGGCTGAAGAGGGGGATGGACCTGGCACACCTGGGGCACTCCACAGCAACGAAACCAGGCAACAGAATTAAACCTGAATTACCCAGGGGTTTATTTATTATTGGTGGACTGCAAGAGACACAAATAGAATAAAGACACAGCCTTTCAGCCCGAGTGCTTTCTGACCAAAAGAATGGCTTTTTTTTTATTATTATTCTTGGACTATTTACAAACAGTGAATAAAACCTGGGCAGCCCAACCTGTGCCATGGAGGGAGAGCCACAGTCAGGTCTTGCTGGGCTGAATTTCACAGTTTTAGCACAAACCCCCCGTGCTGTTTCCCCATTTCCTTCTTCTCCCTCCCTCCCCAAACACAAACTGGTCACCTGCATCTCTTTTTGGCTCTTCTGGTGTGGATCCAGACACTGAATCAGTTGATGGCTCCCTAAACTTTCAGAGTTTGCATCTACCACATGAATCACATTCAAATTTACTCCCTGCTCTGCTTCTCAAACACGGGCCCAGCAAGTGATGTGAAAGCAAATATTAATAATTAATCCCGACTGGGCTGTCTAATATTTGAAAGAAAGAACAGTTTTACAACAAGAAGAAGGGGAAAATCCACCAAGGAAAAAAGGAGTCAGAGCTACTGAAGAAATTATTTCCCTATAAACTCTTGAAAACTGCCCCAAAAAGCAGAGAGAGCAGAGTAGGGGTTTGTTCTTCCTCAACCATCATTTCTACATAATGATTAATTGCAAGATATTGCCCCTCTATAGGAGGTTTTCCTTGGCTTTGTTCAGGCACAGAGATTTGGATGTGGGGAGAAGAAATTAATGTTCCTGCTCTTCTCTGACTTGAGGAAACCACAATTTAGAAGGTTTATTTTTGGGACAACAACCAGAGCGAGATGGGGAGGAGAGGTGGGTGCTGCAGCACCACTTGGCCATTAGTGGGGCTGTTTTGGGACATTCTCCCTCATTTCATCCCATCTGGGATGTTCCTGGAAGAACTTGGAGGTGGACATCACCCCCCCCCTAGGTCAGCAGGACATCAGGTCCTCTCCATGCCCTGGTCCAAACTTGCCAGGTCCTCTCCGTGCCCTGGTCCAACCTTGCCAGATCCTCTCTATGTCCTGGTCCAACCTTGCCAGGTTCTCTCCATGCCCTGGTCCAACCTTGCCAGGTCCTCTCCATGCCCTGGTCCAACCTTGCCAGGTTCTCTCCATGCCCTGGTCCAACCTTGCCAGGTTCTCTCCATGCCCTGGTCCAACCTTGCCAGGTCCTCTCCATGCCCTGGTCCAACCTTGCCAGGTTCTCTCCATGCCCTGGTCCAACTTTGCCAGGTCCTCCCCATGTCCTAGTGCAACCTTGCCAGGTTCTCTCCATGCCCTGGTCCAGACTTGCCAGGTTCTCTCCATGCCCTGGTCCAACCTTACCATGCTCTTTCCAAGTCTGACACAAAGGAATGGTTGGTTTGCATCCCATGGGACATTTCCAAGGCAACACATCAATCCAGGCCTGTGATCCTCAAGAGTTGCTTCCACTTTGGTGATCTCCAAAATCCTGGGAGTGAAAAAATCCTCTGGGACTTGACCACAAAGTTCTTGTTCCTGATTTTGTTGGATAAAAAGGTACCGGTTGTGGTTTATCCAGGAAGGTTTTGAAACCCCAGTTCTGAGTCAGGGATTTGGGGCAGAATCTCAGCATTGCTTTTGCTTCTCCTGCTGGTTCTTGGGTGGGAACAAAAGCAAATCTCTCTGCTTTGGGTTCCTAAGGGGTGTCAACAAAGTTGTGTTCTTGCACCAACTCTATTCACAATCTTCTTCAGGAGGATGCTCCAAGGAGCCACAGCAGACCTCGATGAAGAAAACGGCATCTCCATCCGATATCGTACCGATGGAAGCCCATTCAGCCTGAGGAGACTGAAGGGCCACACCAAGCCCCTGAATCACCTTGTCCAGAGCTGCTTCTTGCTGACGGTGCCGCCCTCGTTGCTCACACAGCAGCAGCTCTGCAGCGCTTCACATCCTGCTTTGCAGAGGCTGCTGAGCTTTTGGGGCTGGAAGGCAGCCTGAAGAAGACAGAAGTTCTCTACCAACCTGCACCTCAAGAAGTCTTCCATCATCCTCACATCACCATAGGCAATTCAGAGCTTAAGTCAGTCCAGCAGTTCACCCGTCTGGGAAGTATCATTTCCTCAGACGGTAAGATCGACAAAGAGACAGACAAGAGGCTGGCAAAGGCATACAGAGCCTTCGGAAAACTCCATAAAAGAGTCTGGTCCAATAAACACCTGAAGAAAAGTACAAAGATCAGTGTCTACAGAGCCATTGTTCTGTCTACTCTTTTATATGGGTCTGAATCCTGGGTCATCTACCGCCACCACCTGCGGCTTCTCGAACGCTTCCATCAGCGCCGCCTCCGTTCAATCCTGAACATCCACTGGTCTGATTACGTGACCAATGTGTCTGTTCTGGAACAGGCAGGGTCAGCAGTATGGAGGCCATGCTGATGAGAACACAGCTGTGCTGGGCAGGGCACGTCTCCAGGATGGAGGATCACCCACCACCCAGGGCACGTCTCCAGGATGGAGGATCACCCACTGCCCAGGGCACGTCTCCAGGATGGAGGATCACCCACTGCCCAGGGCACGTCTCCAGGATGGAGGATCACCCACTGCCCAGGGCACATCTCCAGGATGGAGGATCACCCACCACCCAGGGCACATCTCCAGGATGGAGGATCACCCACCGCCCAGGGCACGTCTCCAGGATGGAGGATCACCCACTGCCCAGGGCAGGGCACGTCTCCAGGATGGAGGATCACCCACTGCCCAGGGCACGTCTCCAGGATGGAGGATCACCCACTGCCCAGGGCATGGCACGTCTCCAGGATGGAGGATCACCCACCGCCCAGGGCACGTCTCCAGGATGGAGGATCACCCACTGCCCAGGGCACGTCTCCAGGATGGAGGATCACCCACTGCCCAGGGCACGTCTCCAGGATGGAGGATCACCCACTGCCCAGGGCAGGGCACGTCTCCAGGATGGAGGATCACCCACTGCCCAGGGCACGTCTCCAGGATGGAGGATCACCCACTGCCCAGGGCACGTCTCCAGGATGGAGGATCACCCACTGCCCAGGGCACGTCTCCAGGATGGAGGATCACCCACCGCCCAGGGCATGTCTCCAGGATGGAGGATCACCCACCGCCCAGGGCATGTCTCCAGGATGGAGGATCACCCACTGCCCAGGGCACATCTCCAGGATGGAGGATCACCCACTGCCTCCCAAAGATTGTGCTCTGTGGTGAACTCGCCACCGGCTGCCGCAAGAGAGGAGCCCCGAAGAGGAGATACAAGGACTCCCTGAAACAACAGCTCAGCCTTGGCCATATTGACTGCCCCAATGGTCCACTCTGGCCTCCAATCGGGATTCATGGAGACACACCATTCATGACACTGCTGCTTCCTTTGAGAATGCACCAGAGTCAGTCTGGAGGAGAAAAGGCACCGCAGACAGAACCGTTCCTTGCCCATGTCACCCAGGGAGAGGTTCCCCTGTGCCTTCTGTGACTGGACCTGCCTATCCCGTATTGGCCTTTTCAGCCACCAGCAGCTCACAGCAAGTGTGGGTAGTGCCCTTCTCAAATCTTCCTTCACGAAGCCTGGCCATGATGATGAAAGCTCCACAATGGGAGGTGCAGCCTCCAGGGTTCAGCTGAGTCCTGGATTTGTTACATTTTGGGTTGTTGTCACCTTGATTTGCACTTTGACACCTTGAATGGGGCCTTTTCTTGGGGGGGAAGACAAACCAGACCCTCTTAGGGCCAAACTTCCAGTAGGATTGGCAGGGCTGGGGGAGAGATCTGAAAACTTGGGGTTAAAAGGGGAAAAAAGGGAGGGAAAGACAAAGAAAAGTAGATGTGCAAGAGGAGAAATGTGACCCATCATCCAGGATGGATGTGGCCTGTTAACCCTTCTCAATAATTGATGTCTGAGAACATGGATTTTCTATTACTCTGATGAGAGCAGCTCCATTGCAGATATTTTGCTTGGCACCAAAAATCATTCCAGCATTAAAAATTACTGAAACTCTTTAAAATTCCTTGTAGAGACAAACTCTCTGCAATTTCCCTCCCCACTCTTGCTATTGAAGCATCTCAGAGTGGCTGAATTTTCAGGGAACTGTGCATGGAACACAACTTGGAGAAAGCCATGAGGGCTCCTGGCGTGGTGAGGGCTCCTGGCATGGTGGGGGCTCCTGGCATGGTGGGGGCTCCTGGCATGGTGAGGGCTTCTGACATGGTGAGGGCTCCTGGCGTGGTGAGGGCTCTTGGCATGGTGGGGGCTCCTGGCATGGTGGGGACTCCTGGCATGGTGGGGGCTCCTGGCGTGGTGAGGGCTCCTGGCATGGTGGGGGCTTCTGGCATGGTGAGGGCTCCTGGCATGGTGGGGGCTCCTGGCATGGTGGGGGCTCCTCTCCATCTGGGTTTGAGGATCCTTGAAACCCATCTCATCCCACCCCCTGCCATGGGCAGGGACACCTCCCACCAGCCCAGGTTGCTCCAAGCCCAGTCCAGCCTGGCCTTGGACACTCCCAGGGATGGGGCAGCCACAGCTGCTCTGCCCAACCTGTGCCAGGGCCTGCCCACCCTCACAGGGGCACTGGATGCTGCTGGAGAAATGGCACAGCTTGGGGATGGTCATCCCCAAAAGACCCAAGGCAGGAGGATACAAAGGTTCCTACAAGCAAAGGAAAAAAAAAGCATTAGCAGGGCCTGAAGTGACCAATGTCACCTCCAAAGGGAAGGAGCACAAGTGTCCACCATGGGGACATCTGGCTGGGAGCAACCAGCACCAAACCTCCCACCTGGAGACACAGACCTGGAGGAGGCCTAAAGATGGGATGGGATGCTGCTACTCAGCTCTGGTAGCAGGGACCTGTGGAGGTGGGACTGGCTCCCTTTCCTCTCTGGGTCTGACCTGTGGAGGTGGGACCTGCCCCATTCTCCCTCAGGATCTGCTCTGTGGATGTGGGACCAGCTCCATTTCACCTCTGCATCTGCCCTGTGGGGGTGGGACCAACCCCATATCCCTTCTGGATCTGCTCTGTGAGGTGGGACCAGCCCCATTACCCCTCTGGATCTGCTCTGTGAAGGTGGGACCCATTCCATTCCACCTCTGGATCTTGGAGGTGAGACCAGCCCCATGTCCCCTTTGGATCTGCTCTGTGGAGGTGGAACCAGCCCCATGTCCCCTTTGGATCTTCTCTGTGAAGGTGGGACCAGCCCCATGTCCCCTTTGGATCTTCTCTGTGAAGGTGGGACCTAGCCCCATTCCCCTTCTGGATCTTGGAGGTGGGACCTGCCCCATGTCCCCTTTGGATCTTCTCTGTGGAGGTGGAACCAGCCCCATGTCCCCTTTGGATCTGCTCTGTGGAGGTGGAACCAGCCCCATGTCCCCTCTGGATCTTCTCTGTGGAGGTGGGACTGCCCCATTCCCCTTCTGGATCTTGGAGGTGGGACCAGCCCCATGTCCCCTCTGGATCTAAGGATGTCCCATCCACTCATCCACCTGGAGGAAATGGACCCACAAGATCTTCAGGGCTACTCTTTGAGATCCCAGCCCTGTGCCCTCAGCACGAGAACAACCCCCCCTGCCCCACACTGGCAGCCCTGAGAGGCTCTTTTGGGTTTGGTTTCCTGGCAGGAGTAGAACTCTGAATTTATGCAGATCCTGCACTCCTGCCAGGTGTTTATTTTAGATGATTTTCTTCCCCCCTGCTCCACTGTGAAAGAAAAATTGGGTAATATTTGGCTAATGAGGCAAGAGGGAGATTTCCAGGCCCCTTTAACTTACCAGGAATAAAATGTATTTTTAAGAAATTGCTGACCCCTTTAAAGCTCAACTGTTGGCTTATCCCAGGAAAAGGTTTCTTAGTCAGCAAAAGGCCCTTCCTGGAGGAGCTGTTTGTAATTCGTTAGTGCTGCAGTAATGGCCACGCTCTGAAATAATTCCTGTGCTTCTAAAACACCAGCTGGGCCGTGGGGTGTAAATCAGGAGAGATCCAGTGAGCTGGAGGAGTCCTGGGGGCTTCTCTGCTGGTTTAAAGGTAAAGCAGCAGGAGAAAAGAACCCACCACAAGAGAGATTCTAAGTCAGAGTAACAATTTAATAAAAAATATTGCAATAAATGCAATGGCACAAAGAGAAATTGGGTTTAACCCCCAACCCCAGCAGTCTAACCCAGCCCCCTGGGGCACAAACACAGGGGGGTTTGGTGGCCCCTGTGCTGAGCCCCACGTGGTTCCCTTGAGTCCAAAGGAAAAGGAAGGGACAAACCTGTTGGTGCAGATGATGGCACAGTCTGGGCCAGAGTGGTGGCTCCTCCTGGCCAGGGGCTGCTCCTCCTCTGCATCCAATGAGTGGTCCCAGAAGTCCCCAAAGGCCAAGATTGTCTCCCCTGAGGTTTGGGTGGGAGCCCCCAGTGCCTCCCCCAGGGCAGGGAGTTCCACACTGGGGGATGTGACTCTGGCAGTCAGGGGGGATTTTGGAATGGTTGCTGGCCCATGGGCAGAGCTGAGCCCTCAGGTGGGTGTGGAGGTGCCAAGGACTCCCTGCAGGGCAGTTCTCCCAGCTCCTCTGCCAGGCTTCTTTCCCAGCCAGCTCCCAGCCTGAGGGCTCAGCTGTGCCCTGGGCAGCTGCTGCCAATGGGCCCTTGGGAACAGTTGCTGGGCAATGAATGGAGGGTTTGGAATGCACAGCTTTGGGCACCCCCACACAGGGACAAACTGGCAATAATGAACAATTAAGAGTGGGAACAGGGCAGGGGGAAGGTGAGCAGAAAGCACAACAGAGCCAAGCAGCAGGAGACAAACCAAGGCCCTTCCAGGAGCTGCTGTCTTTGGAATAAAGCCTTGCCCAGCCGTGATTTATCAGGGCTTGCTCTCTCTCCTCTGCCTTTCTCTGCAGCCTCTCAGGATGTTGGTATTTGCAGAAGGTGCAGTGTAGCCTCTGGATAAGGAGAAGAATGAATCCATCACTTCTTCCCTCCTCAGTCCCTGACAGCTCCAAGTCATAAAGCTCTGGGAAGGGCGACACTCTCAGCCTGGCTCTGAGTGCCACTGCCACCAAGCCAGGCTTATCAGCAGGTGCCAGCAGGGCACAGCACAACAATCCACGTGCCATTCTCTTTGCCAGCCATCCCTGGGCTGCTCTTGCCTCCAGGCTGACTGTCCCACCTGTGCTGCAGGGTCTGCCCAAGGGTTGGATGGTGTCTCTTGTCCTGTGCCACCCCAGGGCACTTGGCACAGAGGGGAAAGGATGACTATGCCACTGAGACTGCAAAGCCAAAGGTGCTCAAGGAGCTCTCTGAGAGCAGCAGGTGAGGCCCCAAACCCCCCACACCACATGACACTAAATGATCTCACAGCCCCCCAAACAGAGCCTTGACCAAGATGTCCCCAAGGCCTGAGAAGCCCCAAATCTCCAGCAGTCCCATCCTTGGGCCAGACCTAAGTGAAACTAAGTGGAGATTTGAGTGTCAACACTCTGGACTAATTTTCCTCATTAAAAAGTGCCAGACATGATCTTCCCTAAGAAGGAAAACAGCTCCAAGCAGAACCAAGATCTGTGCATGGCACAAGTACATTTTATCCCAGCACAGTTTGGCACATCCCAGTGTCACCCCCAGCCTTTCCTGACCCTGCCTTTGTGTTCAGCAATTTGCTGCATCCATGGGGCCACTTCCTTCTCCTGTTTCTGGAATTTGTCCCCTCTGAATGCTCCAGCAGCTCTTTTGGAAAGCTGTTGATTGTTTGCAGGGTGTGTGACTCAGATGTCACTGGATTATTAACCTTGGCTGTGGAGCTTTAAAGGGCTGGATTAGGGGATGGGAGTTTGTTTCCTCCACTTCAGGCTTGAAAAAGGCAGGAGAAAAAGAGAAATAGCAACAGGGGAGATAAGGCAGAGCTCTACCACCACCTGGCAACCAGAAAGAACCAGGCAAAGAAGGGTTGGCAGGAGAAGCTCTGCTGTGCCAGGAGGTTGGAAATTGGGAGCTCCAGCTCCAAAACTATCCCTGTGGAGAGGGTTTTGTACCATGAGGTTGGAATTGGGAGCTCCTGCCCCAAAACTATTCCTGGAGAGGGGGGGGTTGTGCCAGGAGGTTGGAATTGGGAGCTCCAGCTCCAAAACTACCCCTGGAGAGGGGGTTTTGTACCATGAGGTTGGAATTGGGAGCTGCAGCCTCAAAACTACCCCTGGAGAGGGGGGTTTGTGCCAGGAGGTTGGAATTGGGAGCTCCAGCTCCAAAACTACCCCTGGAGAGGGGGGATTGTGCCAGGAGGTTGGAATTGGGAGCTCCAGCTCCAAAACTACCCCTGGAGAGGGGGGATTGTGCCAGGAGGCTGGAAATTGGGAGCTCCAGCCCCAAAACTACCCCTGGGGAGAGGTACTTGGAAGGTCAGGACAGCCCCAAACCAAGACTCTGCTTTCAGTTTGAGATTGAAGTGAGGGTAAACCCCTCCATGCCCCACCTGTGCTGTTCCTCATGTCCCCACAGCTCCAGGAGCTGCTTCCAGTCCTGCCTCTGCCCCATGGTGGGGTTTTGGACCAACAGCTGCTCTGTTCCTGCCCATCTCTTGGCAAACAGGAGGTTGGGATGTGGTCAGATAAGATGCTGGAGATGGGATGGAAGTCTGGAGGTTGGGATGTGCTCAGAAATGATGCTGGAGATGGGACAGAAGTCTGGAGGTTGGGATGTGCTCAGACATGATCCTGGAGATGGGACAGAGGTCTGGAGGTTGGGATGTGGTCAGATAAGATGCTGGAGATGGGACAGAGGTCTGGAGGTTGGGGTGTGGTCAGACATGATGCTGGGGATGGGACAGAGGTCTGGAGGTTGGGATGTGCCCAGACATGATGCTGGAGATGGGACAGAGGTCTGGAGGTTGGGATGTGCCCAGATAAGATGCTGGAGATGGGACAGAGGTCTGGAGGTTGGGATGTGCCCAGATAAGATGCTGGAGATGGGACAGAAGTCTCTGCTCTGGAGGCAGCTGAGCTCTGACACGGAGCTGCCACCCTGGATGTGGCACAGATCACCCCCCCAGGGCTGGGCATGTCCCTCCACACTCCAGGCAGCATCAGAGGGACTAAGGATTGTCCCTCCCACCAGCCCTGGCCAGAGCCTGCTGGGCTTCCTTAGGACAGGAGGGTTTCATGCCCCTTTTGCATCCTCTGAGCTGTTGAGTCTGTTGGAAGAGACACAGGAGTGGCTGCCAGGAGGTGCCCAGGGCTCTGGGCTGAGCTGAGGGGGCACAACTCTTGCCATCCCATGGGAGGACAGTTGTCCCAGGACTGGCACAGATCCAGGTGAAGCCAAATGCTGGATCTGGTCCCAGGGCAGTTGCTACAAAGCTCAGTTTGGTGCATCCAAAACTGGTTATAGACACAGCAAATGTGGTCTAAGTGTTGATATCAACACAAATATCAGACTGACCCAGAAACCTGAAGTTCCCAAAGCACTGGGAATGTCAAACCCCACTCTGTGCCACCTCAGAAATGCTTCCCTTTGATTTCAATCCTGCTGTGACAAGGAACTAGAGGGAAATGTGGAAGGGAAAAGCAGCTTTGCATGAAACCTCCCCGAGGTTTTCAGCTCCACATCTTTATTTTTGGGTTCTCTCACAGAACTGACCCAAACACTGAGCCATGTCCTGGCACTGCCACTCCCTGCTTTTCCCTGACAGTGATCCATCTTATCCCAGCCAGGAGCAGAAGGAAAAACTCCTGTCCCTACCAAGGGAGAGAAAAACCAAATCAGCTGCAAATGTCTGCGAGCCTCAGGAAATTCCCTTCAGCTCCAAAAACACGGTGTAGAAAATGCCACCAGTGCTTCTCCCTTTGTAATTGGGTTTGCAAAGGTTGGCTGGCAAGAAATTAAAACATGGAAACATTGCAAATACCAACGAGTTCTGGCAGCCTGAGTAATGTGACATTTCTATGATAATTTGCTAATTAAATATGCAAGCAAGGATGGTTTTTCTTTTTCAGTGGGAAGTAACGACACTTCCAGCATTTCACAGGTTCAACCTCTTGCTTGAGGGGAAAAATATTATTTGGAATGAGTGGACCAGAGCAAAGCAGAGCAGGGAAGAGTCACCCCAGCCACACTCACACCCTTTGGGGAGATCCAGGGGGAACCTCCGTGTCCTGCTGCCTGAGAATCAGGATAATCCAGGGGAAAGAGCACAGGGCAGAGCTGGTGGGGCAAGGAAAAATCCTGCAGGGGCAGTGCCAGGGTGGGTATGGGGGGTGTGAGCCACCACCCCACAGCACCCAGGGGAACCCACCAGGAGGGTGAGGGTCAGTCACCACCTGAGGTCAGTCATAGAATGGACTGGGTTGGAAAAGACCTTTGAGATCAGCAAGTCCAACCCTTGGTCCAACTCCAGTCCCTTTACCAGATCATCAAGTCCAACCCTTGATCCAAGCCCACTGTGATCACCAGCCCAGGGCACAGAGTGCCAGAGTGATCACAGTGGGGTTGGATCAAGACATGGTGGATTCTCACTCAATGCCACATCCATAGAATGACAGAATCATAGAATGGATTGGGTTGGAAAAGACCTCTGAGATCATCAAGGCCAACCCTTGGTCCAACTCCAGTCCCTTTACCAGATCATGGCACTCAGTGCCACGGCCAAGCTCAGCTGAAAAACCTCCAGGGATGGAGAATCCACCCCCTCTCTGGGCAGCCCATTCCAATCCCTGAGCACTCTCTCTGCAAAGAATTCTTGTCTGATCTCCAACTTCAATTTCCCCTGGCAGAGCTTGAGCCCATCGTGCCCCCTTGTCCTATTGCTGAGTGCCTGGGAGAAGAGACCAACCCCCACCTGGCCAGAACTTCCCTTCAGGGAGTCCAGAGAAGAGCAACGAGGCTGGAGAAGGGACTGGATGTGGCACTGAGTGTCCTCTGAAACACCTCCAGGGACAGAGAATCCAACATCTCTTGATCCAACCCCACTGTGATCACCAGCCCAGGGCACAGAGTGCCAGAGTGATCCCAGTGGGGTTGGATCAAGGGTTGATGATCTCCGAGGTCTCTTCCAACCCAAGTGAGAAGAGAAGAGCAACGAGGCTGGAGAAGGGACTGGAGCACAAGTGCTGTGGGGAGAGGCTGAGGGAGCTGGGGGTGTTGAGCCTGGAGAAGAGGAGGCTCAGAGGTGACCTCAGCACTGTCTGGAACTGCCTGAAAAAGGGAGAGGGAGGAGGAGAAAGGGAGAGGGAGGAGGAGAAAGGGAGAGGGAGGAGGAGAAAGGGAGAGGGAGGAGGAGAAAGGGAGAGGGAGGAGGAGAAAGGGAGAGGGAGGAGGAGAAAGGGAGAGGGAGGAGGAGAAAGGGAGAGGGAGGAGGAGAAAGGGAGAGGGAGGAGGAGAAAGGGAGAGGGAGGAGGAGAAAGGGAGAGGGAGGAGGAGAAAGGGAGAGGGAGGAGGAGAAAGGGAGAGGGAGGAGGAGAAAGGGAGAGGGAGGAGGAGAAAGGGAGAGGGAGGAGGAGAAAGGGAGAGGGAGGAGGAGAAAGGGAAACAGAGAGGGAAAAAGAAGGGGAAGAAGAAAAAAGAGGGAGAGGAAAAAGGGAAAGGGAGGAGGAAAAAGGGAGAGGGAGGAGGAAAAAGGGAGAGGGAGGAGGAAAAAGGGAATAAGTGGAAAGAAAGGGGATGGGGGGAGGAAAAGGGAAGGGGAGGAGGAAAAAGGAGGGAGGAGGAAAAAAGAAGTGGAGAGGAGAAAAAGGGGGGAAGGAGGAAAAAGGGAAGGGAAGGAGGAAAAAGGGAAAACCATTCAACATATTTCTATCCCAGGAAATAAAAGCTCAACTCTCACTCTGTTACTTTTGAAAAGTGTATCCACAAAAAGCTGAGACTTCTCAGGGCAAAAAACGTTTATTTTGCAGATGTCCATCTAGTTACTTATTTTTTAAATGAGATTTAATTCCTGTTCATGAACTCCCAATTGCAGCAAAGAGGTGAAGGGAAGCAAGTCCAAGAGTGCTCAGCACAGAGAGCTCTGAGAACCTTCCTTGGCCAGTTCTTCAAAAGCTGAGCACGTCCCTCCGTTAATCCCAAATCAAATAATCCAAAATCACAAAGAAAGCCCAAACTGGGAAGGCCTGATGTGGTTTTGAACTTTTCCCCCAACTGCATTTCTACAACAAAATCCTTCTGTTCACGTGAGATTTTTTTGTTTGGGTTTGTTTTGTTCCACTGAATGTGACCTTGGGGATAAAAAAGAGAAACAGGGAGGGGAAAAAAAAAAAAAAGAGGGAAAGTCTCTTCCTCCCCCAGGAGGGAAAAAAATACAACAAATCCAGGATTGTTCTGGGGCTTGTTTGAACTTTGTCTGCAAATAAATTGAAGCCCCTGCTGGCCCCATTCAGTGGCTGCCAACGTGCAGCACTTTTGTCTCCCTTGATAAGGGGCTTTTTAATTATTGCCATTATCGTTGGAAAATTGGGTTCCTGCCACAAACAATTGAAAGGAGACTCTTGTTGCTTTTCAGCTTGGTGATGCCTTTGAATCTGAGGATTCATTTCCTCTCAGCAGTGAGATGGGGGGGGGGGTGAAGGGTTGGGTGTACCTGGAGACACCTGGGCCCTCCTGAAAGCCACCCATGGGCAGCTGTGCCAGCACCGGGGGCTGTGCCAACCAGCCTGGGGAGGGAAGAGGGGCTGGGCCATCTGCCCCTGGGATTCTCTGGCTGTGCCATCACCCCCTGGGATTCTGTGGCTGTGCCATCACCCCCTGTGGTTTCTGTGGCAGTGCCATCTCCCCCTGTGGTTTCTGTGCCAACCAGCCTGGGGAGGGAAGAGGGGCTGTGCCATCTGCCCCTGGGATTCTCTGGCTGTGCCATCTCCCCCTGTGGTTTCTGTGCCAACCAGCCTGGGGAGGGAAGAGGGGCTGTGCCATCTGCCCCTGGGATTCTCTGGCTGCGCCATCACCCCCTGGGATTCTGTGGCTGTGCCATCTCCCCCTGTGGTTTCTGTGCCAACCAGCCTGGGGAGGGAAGAGGGGCTGTGCCATCTGCCCCTGGGATTCTCTGGCTGTGCCATCTCCCTCTGTGGTTTCTGTGGCAGTGCCATCTCCCCCTGTGATTTCTGTGCCAACCAGCCTGGGGAGGGAAGAGGGGCAGTGACATCACCCCCTGTGGTATCTATGGCTGTGCCATCTCCCTCTGTGGTTATGGCTGTGCCATCTCCCCCTGTGCTTCCTGTGGCTGTGCTATCTCCCCCTGTGCTTTCTGTGCCAACCAACCTGGTGAGCAAAGAAGGGCAGTGCCATCTCCCCCTGTGCTTTCTGTGACTCTGCCTTTTTCCTCTATGATTTCTGCCCCAACCAAGCTGGTGGAAAAGAAGGGCAGTGCCATCTCCCCCTGTGGTACCTGTGGCTGTGCCATCTCCCCCTGTGGTTTCTGTCCCAACCAGCCTGGTGAGGAAAGAAGGGCAGTGCCATCTCCTCCTGTGCTTTCTGTGGCTGTGCCATCTCCCCCTGTGGTTTCTGTCCCAACCAGCCTGGTGAGGAAAGAAGGGCTGTGCCATCTCCCCCTGTAATTTCTGCATCCAACCAACCTGGTAAGGAAAGAAGGGCTGTGCCAACCAACCTGGGGAGGAAAGAAGGGCTGTGCCATTCCCTCCTGTGATTTCTGTGCCAACCAACCTGATAAGGAAAGAAGGGCAGTGCCATCTCCCCCTGTGCTTTCTGTGCCAACCAACCTGATAAGGAAAGAAGGGCAGTGCCATCTCCCCCTCTGCTTTCTGTGCCAACCAACCTGATAAGGAAAGAAGGGCAGTGCCATCTCCCCCTCTGCTTTCTGTGCCAACCAACCTGGTGAGGAAAGAAGGGCAGAGCCATCTCCCCCTGTGCTTTCTGTGGCTGTGGTCCCTTTCCCCCCTACCCAAAATTAAAAAAAGAAGCTGAAGAGTTTTATTTGTTATATCCCCTACTATGATTAAAATAATAAAAATGTGGGTTTGGGTGTTTTGGTTTTCTTGTTGTTGTTGTGTAGGTTTTTTTGTCTTTTTTTTTTTCCAAAGTAAAAACAGAAGCTGAAGAGTTTTATTTGTTATATCCCCGACTATGATTAAAATAATAAAAATGTGGGTTTGTGTGTTTTGGTTTTTTTTTTCCTGTGTGGGTTTTTTTGTCCTTTTTTCCCCCCAAGTAAAAAAAAGAAGCTGAAGAGTTTTATTTGTTATATCCCTGCCTATGAACTCCATTCAGAGCTCTCCGAAGTGGCAAAATAAACCTTCCTGGTTTAATCTCTGGCAAGGAAATAATCAGATCCTGCCTTTTGCATAGGCAGAGTTTTAATTACCTCTGAAATTCGCCTGGTCCCATCTGAGCAGCTTTGCAGAATCAATCCATTAACAAACAATAACCCCGGGGCTGCTGCTCCGGGTACAAAGCAGATGCTATCGCTGTGCCCACGTGCCTGTGCCCTGCTCTGCCTCCAGCCTGCGGCAATTAATGCAGTGCTGACGAGCCTGGGGCCACCCGGGGGGTGCCAGCAGGGCACAGAATCACAGAATGGATTGGGTTGGAAAAGACCTCCCAGATCATCAAGTCCAACCCTTGGTCCAACTCCAGTCCCTTTACCAGATCATGGCACTCAGTGCCACGGCCAAGCTCAGCTGAAAAACCTCCAGGGATGGGGAATCCACCCCCTCTCTGGGCAGCCCATTCCAATCCCTGAGCACTCTCTCTGCAAAGAATTGTTTTCTGCTCTCCAACTTCAATTTCCCCTGGCAGAGCTTGAGCCCATCGTGCCCCCTTGTCCTATTGCTGAGTGCCTGGGAGAAGAGACCAACCCACACCTGGTCAGAACTTCCCTTCAGGCAGTTCCAGACAGTGCTGAGGTCACCTCTGAGCCTCCTCTTCTCCAGCCTGAACACCCCCAGCTCCCTCAGCCTCTCCCCACAGCACTTGTGCTCCAGTCCCTTCTCCAGCCTTGTTGCTCTTCTCTTCTCACTTGGGTTGGAAGAGACCTCGGAGATCATCAACCCTTGATCCAACCCCACTGGGATCACTCTGGCACTTTGTGCCCTGGGCTGGTGATCACAGTGGGGTTGGATCAAGACATGTTGGATTCTCTGTCCCTGGAGGTGTTTCAGAGGACACTCAGTGCCACATCCAGTCCCTTCTCCAGCCTCGTTGCTCTTCTCTGGCCCTGCTCCAGCCCCTCAATCTCTTTCCTCAACTGAGGGGCCCAGAACTGAACACAACACTCAAGGTGTGGCCTCCCCAAGGCAGAGTCCAGGGGAAGGGTCACTGCCCTGGGCCTGCTGGCCACGCTAGTTTGGATCCAGGCCAGGATCCCCTTGGCCTTCTTGGCCACCTGGGCACACTGGTGGCTCCTGTTGAGCTTCCTGTCCCTCAGTCCCCCCAGGTCCCTCTGCCTGGCTGCTCTCCAGCCACTCTGTGCCCAGCCTGGAGCGCTGCAGGGGTTGGGGTGGCCAAAGGGCAGGACCTGCACTTGGCCTTGTTGAACTTCATCCCATTGGAATCAGCCCATCCCTCAAGTCTCTCCAGATCCCTCTGCATGGGCTGGCAGAGGGCACACACAGCTCCAAGGGGTGAGTCCTGCATGGAATTTTGGGCAGGAAGAGCTGGATTGGTGCAGAGGGAGGATGGCACAGGCAGCTCTGGGGTGCCAGGCTCGTTAGGGCAGAGCTAATGAAGCTTTGAGCTCCTTGGGGGGTCCCAGACCTTCTACCCCAGGAGGGTTCTCTTCTATCTTTGGCAGCAAAGGAAAGGTCACTGGTGGGTTCTGGACCTGCAGCTGATGTGACACTGAGAGGCCAAACCTGCATGTAATGATTGAGGTGTCCAAGTGATCCTCAGCTGCCAGAAAAAGGGACAAAGCAGCCCTGACCTTCACAAAGGGACAGGGACATCTGTGAGTTCCCCCAGGTTGGGGATGGAGAACAGCAAGCACAAGGAGAGCTTGGCTTTCAATTCCACCAGCTGGAATTTGGCCTTATATTCCCAAGTCTTGTCCTTGGCTCTGCTGTGACACTGAAGGGACAGAACTTGGCCCTGTGAGATGTGGGACACCAGGACATGCCCTCATGAGCTGCCAGAAGAAGCATCAGCAGAAGAACCCCCCCAAACCCAAGGTCCAGTGGCTCCAACCCTGCCCAAACACCTCACAAGGAGAAGCCACCAAGCAGCTGTTCACACTGGGAACCACCAGCCACTTGTCCCCCTCTCTGGGGACAACCCAGTGTCCCACATCCCACAGAGGTGGTTGTCTCCTGGCACTGTGGCTGGAGAAAGCACTCAGGGAGGGTTCCCAGCACATTTCAGGGACACTCCCAGGGGTGGTGACTCCTCCACTGCCTTGGGAAACCAGTGCCACCCTTTTGGGGAATCATTTTTCTCCCTAATACCCAACCTGAATCTCCCTGGGTGCAACTTCAGGCTGTTTCCTCTCCTTCTGTGTCTTGTTACCTGGGAGAAGGTCCTGACCCCCCACCTGGCTACAACCTCTTTTCAGGGAACTGTAAATAGGCTCCTTTTCTTCAGACTGAACAACCCAAACCTGCTCATTTTTGGACCTTCTCTCTCACATCTCTTTCCGCTGAGCTCTTGCTAAGGAATGATTCAGAAACAGCTTTTTTTTTTCTTTTTTTCTCTCCCCAAAAAAGAGAAGTATTTCAATCAGGAGCCTTTCAGAGTGGCTGCACACCTGCCTCAGACCTATTGCTGTCACATGCATCACTTCAGCTGCAGAGTCTAAAGAACCAAAGATGAAGTTCTCTTATTGCACCATTAACCTCCTTATGCATCTGCTCTTTTCCACCAGGCACCAGTGAACCTCCCTCAGACCACGTTTCCTGAGCACCAACCACCCCCATCCCTCACAGCCAACAAGCTCAACCACCACCAGCATTATTGATTCCCCACACACCTTTCTCCACTTCCCATCTTTCTTCCCAGGAAATTACAAGCACAGCTGTGACCTCCAGACCTCCCTGCAGGACCTGGATCCTCATCTTCTCCACCTCCAGCTGCCACTGCCACTGCCACTGCCACTGCCACTGCCACTGCCACTGCCACTGCCTCTGCCCAAAATCATTCTGGAGACCAGCAAGCTTTGATTTAGTCTCATTAAGGAAGACTAACGAGGCACAGATGGAGCAGGTTTTCATTGGTGGCACAGGGTTGGCTGTTCCCTGAGCTTTTGGCCTTGGAAAAAGGGGGATGTAGAACTTCAACAGGATCTCACAGACCCAGCTTTGCAGCAGGGACCATGAACAGGGTTGGGGAAGCCAACACTGCTTGGCTGCCTGCCCTGGGCATGGAGATGCTCCAAATGTTGGGCAAAGCTCAGCCTGAAGCCCTTGGAGGAGGATCATCTCTGGCCTGGGCACTGCTGGAAGAAGCACAAGATGTTGAGGTCTGTGGTTGCTCCATCTCTGCTGAAAAATGAGATCCATGAGGTTCCTTTTTCTTCTTTTTAATGGCAAACCCAGAACATTCCCCCATGAGAGTGACTTTTAGCACCTCTCACCTCCAGGATCTGGGACTTGTCAGTTAAAATGAGCAGAGAGCCAATAAAGCCCTGTCTGTGAGCACCTCTGAGATGGTCCCTGTGCTCCTGATTAGTAATTAAACAGGGGAGGTTGGGCACCCAGCCCCATGCAAGGATCTTCCTCTGCTGTTGGAGAACTGACAGGCCAAACCAGAAAACAAAGCAGGTGTCCCAGTTGAGCAGGTGGGCCCAGTTTGTCCCTGTGTGGGGGTGCCCAAAGCTGTGCATTCCAAACCCTCCATTCATTGCCCAGCAACTGTTCCCAATGGCCCACTGGCAGCAGCTGCCCAGGGCACAGCTGAGCCCTCAGGCTGGGAGCTGGCTGGGAAAGAAGCCTGGCAGAGGAGCTGGGAGAACTGCCCTGCAGGGAGTCCTTGGCACCTCCACACCCACCTGAGGGCTCAGCTCTGCCCATGGGCCAGCAACCATTCCAAAATCCCCCCTGAGTGCCAGAGTCAGATCCCCCAGTGTGGAACTCCCTGCCCTGGGGGAGGCACTGGGGGCTCCCACCCAAACCTGAGGGGAGACAATCTTGGCCTTTGGGGACTTCTGGGACCACTCCTTGGATGCAGAGGAGGAGCAGCCCCTGGCCAGGAGGAGCCACCACTCTGGCCCAGACTGTGCCATCATCTGCACCAACAGGTTTGTCCCTTCCTTTTCCTTTGGACTCGGCGGAACCACGTGGGGCTCAGCACAGGGGCCACCAAACCCCCCTGTGTTTGTGCCCCAGGGGGCTGGGTTAGACTGCTGGGGTTGGGGGTTAAACCCAATTTCTCTTTGTGCCATTGCATTGATTGTAATATTGTTATTAAATTGTAACTCTGATTCATAATCTCTCTTGTGTTGGGTTCATTTCTCCTGCAGGTTTTACCTTTAAACCAGCACAGCAGGTTAATAAAATTGGAAAGAACAGTTTGAAGCAGCCCCAGGCAACAAATAACCCCCCCTGAGCAGGGGCTGTGCCCTCCCATTGGAGGTGGTGTGGTGGTCACTGTTGGGATCAGGGGACAAGCCCCTTCCAGAGGATGTGCTGTCACCCCACAGGTTTTTTGGGGGTGTCTCCCATGCTGATGATGCTCAGGGTGGGATTTCCACTCTCCTGGTTTTACAGCCCCTCCCTGCACAAAACAACCCTGTGGCTGCCTGGAAAGGGGCAGCAGCACCTGGAGGTGACTGGAAGAGCATCATCTTACCCCCAGCTCTGCACCCTCTGCTCCCACCCCAGATTCCATATCCCAATCCCAGATCCCATATCCCAGATCTCATATCCCGATCCCAGATCTCATATCCCAGTCTCATATCCCATATCCCAATCCCAGATCTCATATCCCATAGCCCAATCCCAGACCTCATATCCCAGATCTCACATCCCAGATCTCATATCCCAATCCCAATCCCAGATCCCAGATCTCATATCCCAGTCCCAGATCTCATATCCCAATCCCAGATCTCATATCCCAATCCCAGATCTCATATCCCAATCCCAGTCCCAGATCCCAGATCTCATATCCCAGTCCCAGATCCCATATCCCATATCCCATATCCCAATCCCAGTTCCCATATCCCAATCCCAGATCCCAATTCCAGATCTCAAATCCCATATCCCAGATCTCATATCCCAGATCCCATATCCCATATTCCAATCCCAGATCTAATATCCCACATTCCAATCCCAGATCCCATATCCCAATCCCAGATCTAATATCCCACATTCCAATCCCAGATCCCATATCCCAATCCCAGATCTAATATCCCATATCCCAATCCCAGATCCCATATCCCAATCCCAGATCTAATATCCCACATTCCAATCCCAGATCCCATATCCCAATCCCAGATCTAATATCCCATATCCCAATCCCAGATCCCATATCCCAATCCCAGATCCCAATTCCCAGATCTGATATCCCATATCCCAATCCCCGATCCCATCTCCCAATCCCATATTTTACCTGATGCCCAGTCACTGACAGCCTTTCCTGCGTTCCCACCAGCTCAGGAATGAACCTCCCAACAGCTCTCCAGCAGTTTTGTGGCCCTGGAGGAGCAGAGTCAGGACTGAGGGAAGGGAAAAAGGAGAGTGGTGGCCTGGAGAGGTGTTAATGAAAAAGAGATTTGTCTCTCCAGGATGTCCTTGTGCTTCCCAGGAAAGTCACAGAGCAGGAATTGTGAATATTTAATGCAGCTTCTTAATTAAGAAAAGGGTGAAATACCTGAGAGAGACCATTCCCTGCTGCAGAGTCAAGGCTTTGAACACCTGATTGTCCCTCAGCCCAAGGAAGCAGGAGGAGCTGGTGGGAAGGGGTGGCCTCTGCTTGGACCAGAGAAACAGCTCCTGCTCTCCCTGCTGATGTCACACTCAACATTTTTCAAGTTTTCAGGACTTTAGAAGTGTTTTTACCACATCCTGCCCTGCAAAAGCTGAGAAATCTTAAAATAAGACTCAAAAAAAAAAAAAAAAAATTGAAGACTCTAACAAATTAATTAAAAAAAAAAAAAGCCCTGTCTGGTTTCACAGAAACATTTCAGTTTGGTAATTTCCAAAGGTTTAATTTCCATTTCAATCTCTTTTTGTGTGTCCTGTGGCTGAACTTACATTTCAAAGCAAAAAAAAAAAAAAAAAAAAAGGAAATTCGAAGTGAAACATAATAGTTCCATTTGCAAGAGTCACAGCGACCCTGTGATGATTTTAAAAACTTCTCTGCATTTCCCCTCGAATGTAAAACCTCCTGAAATTGGTCCTTTCCTCGGAAATGTTCTGCCTTTGATGAATCAACACGTTCTGCCCAGGATTATTTTGGCAAACGACTCCCAGGCAGACTCATCTCTGTGTTGATACCCAGGGCACAGTCTGGTCTGTGGGACTGGCACCCATCTCGGGGCATTTGCAGCTGCTTTTGCCCCTTTCCACTCATTTTTCTGTGCCACTTTGGGTGGATTCTCACCTGCCCTGGCACAAGCGAGCCAGGTTGGCACCTTCACCCCCTCCCTTGGCCACCTGCACCCAAGGGAGATGAGTCTCCTGAAGCAGCTCCTTCACTGGGCTCCTGTTTGGCAGCAGCTCACGTGGGTTGTGTCTGTGGCTCTGCTGCCAGGTGGCATCTTCCCACCCACCAGCCCCTCAGAAGCAGCGACTGCATCCACTTTGTTTTGCTTCTCGTGCCCCAGATGGCTGGTTTATATTTATATTTCTATATATCTCTCAGATATGGACTCACATCTCTGTCATATGGACCATCTCACCTGACAAGGGGTGAGAACCAACTGTCTGAGCTGCTTGGCACGAGGGCAGTGCCATCTCCCTCTTCTTATAATACCCTTCTCCAGCTCAAAGCCCTCCCAGTGCTGGCAGGAGTCAGGCCCAGGGGAGGAAGATCTTCCCAGGAGGGGAAGGTTTGTCCCCAAGGAAAGGAAGGTTTGTCCCCAGGAGGAGAAGGTTTGCCCCCAAGGGGAGAAAGGTTTGTCCCCAGGGGGAGGAAGGTTTGTCCCAAGGGAGGATGGTTTGTCCCCAAGGGGAGGAAGGTTTGTCCCCAAGGGGAGGAAGGTTTGTCCCCAAGGAGAGGACGGTTTGTCCCAAGGGAGGATGGTTTGTCCCCAGGAGGACAAAGTTGGCCCCAAGGGGAGGAAGGTCCCCTGGCACAGGTTGGGCAGAGAAGTTGTGGCTGACCCAGCCCTGGGAGTGTCCAAGGCCAGATCAGAACAACCTGAGCTGGTGGGAGGTGTCCCTACCTATGGCAGGGGGTGGAATGAGATCTTTAAGGTCTCCTCCAACCCCAAGTATTCCATGACTCAAACAGCTGATGTGGTTCTTCTCTCCACATCCAGAGGGATCCAAACCACCTTGGACTTCAGGAATAAAAGGCAGAAGAGTCAGGGTGGGGGGGAAAACCAACCAAACAACATGACCAGGAGCTGCAAGGACATCCCCATGTGATTAATAAAACCCCTGGATGGAGCCTCAATCCACCTTTTTATTGGAAGCAGCAGAGCTGAGTCGACCTTGCAGCAGAGATGGAAAGATATGCAGGTTGGTGTGCCAGCCCTGCCCCCCCGAATGCAAATGAGCTCATTAGCATGCAGGGCCTTTGCATGTGTTTAAATGGGGATTAAAAATGCATTAATTGGCCTCGTTGTAACGAGCTCTTCCCTTTGTATATCAAATATTTGGAAGATTGGGTATTATCACCTCTTGTCTGTGCTGGAATTGGAGAGGAGAAAAGGAATGTAATTGAGGACTTGGGGAGTGTCTTCTGCTGTTTGCTCAGCACCCATTGAAGGGAGAATGACTTTGATGAGTATCTGAACAACATCCAAAGGCAACACAAGGTGGCAAAGTGATGTCCCAGAGAAGCGTTTCTGGCAAGGGAAGTGGCTTTCCAGCAAGGGCTGTCTCAGAGGAGCTGCTGAAGTTGCCACAGTCACCAGGGGGAGAGAAGCTCCCTCTGCTCAGGTGTCAGCTCAGGAATTCTAAAGCACCACCCATGGCTGCAGTTCCCACTCTGAGCCTGGACAGGTCACTCCAACCAGGCATGGACCTCACCTTGGATTGATGTCCTCCAGCTCTTGCTTCTTTCTCCATGCTCTGCTCTAAAAGACTTGGAGACCTGAAAGACTTGGAGATGCTCAGAGCTGCTTCCAGCCCTGGGAACTCAGTGTAGGACCCACCTGGACCCCCTGCCCTGATCTGAAAGACTTGGAGATGCTCAGAGCTGCTTCCAGCCCTGGGAACTCAGTGTGGGACCCACCTGGACTCCCTGCTCTGACATGAAAGACTTGGAGATGCTCAGAGCTGCCTCCAGCCCTGGGAACTCAGTGTGGGACCCACATGAACCTCCTGCCCTGATCTGAAAGATCTGAAGATGCTCAGAGCTGCTTCCAGCCCTGGGAACTCAGTGTGGGACCCACCTGGACCCCCTGCCCTGACCTGAAAGACTTGGAGATGCTCAGAGCTGCTTCCAGCCCTGGGAACTCAGTGTGGGACCCACCTGGAAAAGTGTAGCCAGAAGCCACTTCTGCCTTCTCATCTACAAAAGGAAAAGCAAGAGCCACCTACTCATGTGCTGATGCTGAACCTGGACACTGAAGGGCTGTGGCAAAGGAGCTCTCTTGGATCCAGCAGGACTCAGGAATTGAGTGTGGAATCCCTGGCATCAGTGCCCATATTCCCATGTCCACAGAGGGTGACAGGAGAAGCAAAATAGAGCCCAAAATGATGAAGTTCACAGAGTCATGGAATGGTTTGGGTTGGAAGGGACCTTAAAAGTCATCTCATCCCACCCCTGCCATGGGCAGGGACACCTCCCACCAGCCCAGGGTGCTCCAAGCCCTGTTCAGCCTGGCCTTGGACACTCCCAGGGATGGGGCAGCCACAGCTGCTCTGCCCAACCTGTGCCAGGGCCTGCCCACCCTCACAGGGAGGAATTTCATCCCAATATCCAACTTAACTCTCACCAGGAAACTCAAGTTTAGAGACTGTGGCCACCTGAGAGTCTTAACAAGGTCTTGCACTCACCAGTGATGGAATTGCTTGTGCAAACTGGAGTTAAAAACCTGAATTAAGGAACAGTCTGAGCCTCCAGATTGGAGTTTCATCCCTGCCAACCCATGGCTGTAAATCCTGTGCTTGTGAAGACATTCCAAAGCATCCAGCTCTCTGCTGCTGGGATCTGCTCAAAGGAGAGCTCTTGCCATGGGCATAAAAACCTCCTGCATGTGAATCTGCCTGTTGGGAGCTTTCCCTCAGCCCCAGGAACACATCCTGAAGCTCCTCCCTCCTTCCTGGCAGGCAGGAGACAAAGGCAAACCTCAGCATGGACAAGCTGAGGAAAATGCGCCCATCCCTCCTGGAAGGCTCTGTGGGATCAGAGGTGTTGGTGGTGTCCAGGTCTCTGCTGCTCCAACCATCAGAGCTCTGCAGAAGCTCCTTCTCCCTCAGCTGGACCTTGGGTTGGTGTCCCACCATCGTTGCTGGGACTGGAGTGCCCAAAATTCCCATTAAAATTCACAGGAACTCTTTGGTGCCACTTCAAACCAGCCCAGCCCAGCCCAGCTTTGAGTCCCTGAGCTTTGGGACCTTGGCAGGGTTGGATTTTCAGCTCCAGGCTGGAATATTTCCAGCCAAACTTGCTGGGAAATTCTCTCCCAAGTCCCTGTGGATTTGCAGGCTCAGAGCAAAGGCTGCAAAGTCTTTCCTGCTCCAAAGCTCGAGGTATTTTTTTCCCCTTTCAAAAGCAAGAACTAACTGGGGCTTGTATTTTCTCCCCGTGTTATCTTGTTTACATTCCCTATTTTGTCCCAACATCCAAACCCCCCAGACACCCCCTGTGAGACTGGAGGGTCTCTCAAACCCCTCCTGGGTGTGGCAACTGCAGCACAAACTCATTGCTGGAAGTTTTTGTAGGAAGAGCTGAGATTTCAGGTCTGGTTTGCTGAGTCAAAGGTTACCAGGAATGTGGTTTTCAGGGAATAGAGAGGTTATTAAAAGATTGGATCACCTCTGCTGCAGCTTGGAGACCCCTGAGGACCTCACCCATCTCCTGGAAACATTCCATTATCTTCCAAAGATGCTGAAAAAAAAAATCAACGTGAAAACTCAGTGAAGATTTTAAGATTTTTTTATTTATTTCTCCTTTTCTTTTTCTTGTTTTTTTTTTTTTTTTTTTTAAATGTGCCAGACCAGCTGTGAAAGAACAAGGAATTTTACAGCCTGGCTGTTCATCCTGTGAAAGGGAGAAGACACTCCCTGTGCCTCAGAAAACAAAGCTGCACCTTGTGAGGGAGCTGAACACGGCAGGTCTGCTGCAATCACACACTCAGGAGCTGAAATCACCCCAGCAAACACTAATTTACTTTAAAACCCCCTCAATAATAAGAAATCCAAGGCAGAGCTCTTGGGCCTGTCCCACCTGCACTTAACAATGAAATGAATCCTGGGAAGAAACAGAAACAGGCGGAGAGATGTGAGTGTGTCGCTGTGGATGGGCTGAAGGGCAAAGCTCGTGGAATTATTTCTGTTCCTTTAAATTCCCTGCAGGGTCTTTGCCATTAGCAGCGATTTGTACCCAGGTTTGTAGCCCAAAGCAAGCACGAAAAGGGGCTTTTATTAGTTATTAGTTATTAGTTATCCATTATTTGGCATCACTGATGGACAGGTGGGATGGGGGAGGCGGGAGCAGGGATGGGGCAGGGGCTGGTGGGGAGCAGGATCCACCCTGGGATTGGGAGCAGGATCTGCTCTGGGATTGGGAGCAGGATCTGCTCTGGGATTGGGAGCAGGCTCTGCCCTGGGATTGGGAGCAGGATCTGCTCTGGGATTGGGAGCAGGATCTGCCCTGGGATTGGGAGCAGGATCTGCTCTGGGATCGGGAGCAGGATCCGCTCTGGGATTGGGAGCAGGATCTGCCTTGGGATCAGAAGCAGGATCTGCCTTGGGATCAGGAGCAGGATCTGCCCTGGGATCAGGAGCAGGATCTGCCCTGGGATTGGGAGTGGAATCTGCCTTGGGATCAGGAGCAGGAGGCTCTCAAAGCCAAGCTGGGAATGCATCAAATCTCTGCTCCATTCCCAACTCTCTTCCTTCTCTCTGGGCATCACCCTGAGGGCTCTCCTGGAAAAATCCCAGCTCCATTCCCAACTCTGCCTTCCCTCTGAGGCCTCTCTTGGAAAAATTCCTGCAGGCACCTTCCTTGTCTGCTGGACCTGCTGGGGGTGGCCAAGGAGGGCCAGGCAGGGATGGATTTTCTGCCCCTCTGGCTTTGGCAGGATCTGTGTCCCAGCCCTGTTTTCCTTTCATTTATCCCATTCCCCACATCCCAGGAGATTCCTCCAGGAAATTTGATTTTCCAGAGAGCCTTTGGAGCACAGATTCCAATCAGTCATCACCTTCCCACTGAGTCCCAACCACCTCTTTTGCCCATCTGAAATGCTTTTCAAATGGATGAGCTGCACTCCAGCCTCCAGCTGAAATAACTCCTGCATTATCCCGAATCCCTCTCACCCTTTGCTCTCTGCTCACTTCAGATAATTCAGTGGGAATTTATTTGAGAAGAGGTGCTGGGTCACAAATGAAGTAAAATGCTGACAGCAGGAGTTCCTTCCCATTCGTTGCTGGCAGGGAAGATTTAGGGATCCTCCTCATTAGGGTGGTTGAAATGGTTCCACTTCGCCAGAGGATTTCTTTTTTTCCTTCTTCTCCCATTTTCTTTTGATTAAATGATACGTCTTTCCCCTCACCTTGCTGGAAAACCTCAATGCCTGAGGAACAAAACCCTTAACAAGCCCCAGCCATGGGTCTGCTGGAGGCACTGCCATGGGAAGGACCTTGTGGGAAGGACGTTGTGGGAAGGACCTTGTGGGAAGGACCTCTGGGAAGGACCTTGTGGGAAGGACCTTGTGGGAAGGACCTTCTGGGAAGCACCTTGTGGGAAGGACCTCTGGGAAGGACCTTGTGGGAAGGACCTTGTGGGAAGGACCTCTGGGAAGGACCTTGTGGGAAGGACCTCTGGGAAGGACCTTCAGGGAAGGACCTCTGGGAAGGACCTTGTGGGAAGGACCTTGTGGGAAGGACCTGTGGGAAGGACCTTGTGGGAAGGACCTTGTGGGAAGGACCTGTGGGAAGGACCTTGTGGGAAGGACCTGTGGGAAGGACCTCTGGGAAGGACCTTGTGGGAAGGACCTTGTGGGAAGGACCTTGTGGGAAGGACCTCTGGGAAGGACCTTGTGGGAAGGACCTTGTGGGAAGGACCTTGTGGGAAGGACCTCTGGGAAGGACCTTCTGGGAAGGACCTTCTGGGAAGGACCTTCTGGGAAGGATGTTCTGGAAAGGACCTTCTGGGAAGGATCTTGTGGGAAGGACCTTGTGGGAAGGACCTTCTGGGAAGGACCTCTGGGAAGGACCTTGTGGGAAGGACCTTGTGGGAAGGACCTTGTGGGAAGGACCTCTGGGAAGGACCTTGTGGGAAGGACCTTCTGGGAAGGACCTCTGGGAAGGACCTTGTGGGAAGGACCTTGTGGGAAGGACCTTGTGGGAAGGACCTCTGGGAAGGACCTTGTGGGAAGGACCTTCTGGGAAGGACCTCTGGGAAGGACCTTGTGGGAAGGACCTTGTGGGAAGGACCTTGTGGGAAGGACCTCTGGGAAGGACCTTGTGGGAAGGACTTTCTGGGAAGCACCTTGTGGGAAGGATGTTCTGGGAAGGACCTTCTGGGAAGGACCTTGTGGGAAGGACCTTGTGGGAAGGACCTTGTGGTAAGGACCTTCTGGGAAGGACCTTGTGGGAAGGACCTCTGGGAAGGACCTTCTGGGAAGGACCTCTGGGAAGGACCTTGTGGGAAGGTTGTTCTGGGAAGGACCTTGTGGGAAGGACCTTGTGGGAAGGACCTTGTGGGAAGGACCTCTGGGAAGGACCTTCTGGGAAGGACCTTGTGGGAAGGACCTTCTGGGAAGCACCTTGTGGGAAGGACCTTCTTGGAAGGACCTTGTGGAAAGGACCACTGGGAAGGACCTTGTGGGAAGCACCTTGTGGGAAGGACCTTCTGGGAAGGACCTCTGGGAAGGACCTTCTGGGAAGGACCTCTGGGAAGGACCTTCTGGGAAGGACCTTCTGGGAAGGACCTTGTGGGAAGGACCTCTGGGAAGGACCTTGTGGGAAGGACCTTCTGGAAAGGACCTTGTGGGAAGCACCTTGTGGGAAGGGGAGCTCCATTTTGGGCATCAAAGGTGCTGTGGAGAAGGGAGGAGGCACCTGGAGCCTGGTTGGATCTCTCAATTCAGCTGCTCTGGTGGTGGCTGAAATGAAAGGTTGGATTCATCCTTCTCATTGATGGAGGATGGACAAGCTCAGATTCCAAATGGAGGAGTTTCCTTCTGAACTTCACTCCTTGCTCCAGAAGATGGATGAGCTGCTGGTTCCTTCCCAGGATGGACAGGGCAGGACCTCACTGGGCTGGTGGCAGGTGTGGCCCAAAGGGACTTTAAGTGGAGCTGCTGCCAGAGAAATGTGGATCTGTGGGGATTAAGAGGCAGAGAAAGGACTTCCCAAATGTTTTAGAAGTGGACTTAAAAAATGGAGACTTGAGGAGAAAGTTGTTGTGCACCAGGACAAGGGGATGGTTTGAAACCCAAAGAGGGTTGATTCAGGTTGGAATGTGGAAGGAATTCCTCCCTGGGAGGGTGGGCAGGCCCTGGCACAGGCTGGGCAGAGAAGCTGTGGCTGCCCCATCCCTGGGAGTGTCCAAGGCCAGGCTGGAGTGACCTCATCTACCTCAAAGTGTCCCTGTCCACGACAGGGATGGAACAAGAGGACCCCTAAAGGTCCCTTCTAACTCAAACCATTCCATGGTTCTTTTCTGGGGCCACTTTTCCTCCAGCCCTTTGTGAACAGGCAGTGCCCCCATGAGAACCCCTGGTAGGTGCCACTCCTGCTGGAGCTCCAGGGGAAGCTCTCAGGGGTTCCTGTGCCCCCCAGCTGGGCTGCTCAAGCCCTGGAGAGGCTTGGCATGCTCAGAACTCCAACTCAGAACCTCAGGAGCTCAATCAAAGCACAAGTTTTGGGTTCCTGCCATCTGCATTAGCTGGGCTGGTCCTGCCCTCCGCTGCAAATATTTCTTCCCTCCAACTCTGGAGGTCCCTTCCAGCCCCACAACTCCCTGTTCATCTGCTGGTTGTTCTATTAATGACTTGTCATCAGCAGGAGCTCCAAGAGATCCCTTATTTTAATTAATCCAGCAAAACACCCCCCCCTCACTAGTTCAGGGCACCTAAACCTGACCTTTGCAGCTCTTTAAATGGCATTAATTAAACAGAGCTTGTTGCTTGGAGTCTTTCCAGTCTCACCATCCCATCTCTCTTGAGTTTGCCAAAGCCCTTTTGGATCCGCTCCACCAAAACCTCTGCCTGGATCCTGCTCCCCTCAAACCAGGCCAGTGGTGTCTTCCCACAACCTGCTGCCAAATTTTATCCCCCCCTACAGGAAAATCAGCTTGAAAATCCTGGCAGAGGGAAAGTGTTTGGGAGATGAACCTCAGGGATGGTGCAGAAGGACCAACAGAGGGACATCCCTGCGTGCTTTGAGCTCAGGGTGACCAGACCTCAGGGATGGTGCAGAAGGACCGACAGAGGGACATCCCTGCGTGCTTTGAGCTCAGGGTGACCAGACCTCAGGGATGGTGCAGAAGGACCAACAGAGGGACATTTCCTGCATTCTTTGAGCTCAGGGTGGCTGGACCTCAGGGATGGTGCAGAAGGACCAACAGAGGGACATCCCTGCGTGCTTTGAGCTCAGGGAGACCAGACCTCAGGGATGGTGCAGAAGGACCAACAGAGGGACATTTCCTGCATTCTTTGAGCTCAGGGTGGTTGGACCTCAGGGATGGTGCAGAAGGACCAACAGAGGGACATCCCTGCGTGCTTTGAGCTCAGGGTGGTTGGACCTCAGGGATGGTGCAGAAGGACCAAGAGAGGGACATTTCCTGCATTCTTTGAGCTCAGGGTGGTTGGACCTCAGGGATGGTGCAGAAGGACCAAGAGAGGGACATTTCCTGCATTCTTTGAGCTCAGGGTGGTTGGACCTCAGGGATGGTGCAGAAGGACCAACAGAGGGACATCCCTGCATTCTTTGAGCTCAGGGTGACCAGACCTCAGGGATGGTGCAGAAGGACCAACAGAGGGACATTTCCTGCATTCTTTGAGCTCAGGGTGGTTGGACCTCAGGGATGGTGCAGAAGGACCAACAGAGGGACATCCCTGCGTGCTTTGAGCTCAGGGTGGCTGGACCTCAGGGATGGTGCAGAAGGACCAACAGAGGGACATTTCCTGCATTCTTTGAGCTCAGGGTGGTTGGACCTCAGGGATGGTGCAGAAGGACCAACAGAGGGACATCCCTGCGTGCTTTGAGCTCAGGGAGACCGGACCTCAGGGATGGTGCAGAAGGACCAACAGAGGGACATTTCCTGCATTCTTTGAGCTCAGGGTGGTTGGACCTCAGGGATGGTGCAGAAGGACCAAGAGAGGGACATCCCTGCGTGCTTTGAGCTCAGGGTGGCCGGACCTCAGGGATGGTGCAGAAGGACCAATAGAGGGACATTTCCTGCATTCTTTGAGCTCAGGGTGGTTGGACCTCAGGGATGGTGCAGAAGGACCAACAGAGGGACATCCCTGTGTGCTTTGAGCTCAGGGTGGTTGGACCTCAGGGATGGTGCAGAAGGACCAACAGAGGGACATTTCCTGCATTCTTTGAGCTCAGGGTGGTTGGACCTCAGGGATGGTGCAGAAGGACCAATAGAGGGACATTTCCTGCATTCTTTGAGCTCAGGGTGGCACAGCTGACACCTGGCACACCCTGCCCAGGATCACCCTGGCACAAGGGGGTTAAACTGCACGGAAAGGGGTTAAAAGCACAGAGAAATAGGTTTATTTTTTAATGGGGAAAAGAAGTTCTGTGGCTCCCTCTCTAGATGGAAAAGGGAAAACAAAGTTGTGTTCCTGCTTAAGAAGTTGCTTACGAGGGGAAATTAATCCAACATTAACTAGTAGTGTGAATTGCAAGTGGATTAGTTAAATTAGATTAAACCCAGGGCTGGAGACTTTCATTTAAAAATGAAAGTGGCCTTAATTCAATTTGGCTCCAGTCACTTCAAAAGTGAATTAAGAAAAAAACCCTAATTACAGCCCCTTTAATTCCAAATGAGTGTGTCTGCACAGGTTGCTTAATGTGCTTTCATTTATCCCCTTTAAGAATTAATCTTGATGAGTTTTTCTGAGTCTCCCCATGGCAGAGAGACCCAAATGTCTGCAGGGAAAACCCTTTGATTCCCTCTGGAAGTGAGAAAAGGAATGAGAAAACACTGATTTCAGTCTCTGGCTGGAGCAGAGGATGGTTGGCACTGCCCTGTGCTCCAGCACTGGCACTGCTGTGCCTGCAGGGCTGTTCTCCTGGCAATATTCCCTCCTGCCAGCTCCCACCAACATTCCCAGGAATTCTCTTGGATATTTTTAGCTCCCAGATTCAGAGCAAACTTGTGAAATCTCCACCTGGTGCACCAGGAGCAAGTGGAGGCTTTTTCTGCTGCCTCCTGTGCAGTTATTTATAGCCATGGAGTGTGGAGACCTGGCAGGCAATGCCAGTGGGTTCAATTCCTGCCCTCCCTTCCCTCCCCTTCTTCCTGTTCCAGGGATGAAGGATCAGATCTCCCTGTGGGAATGGACATCACAGAATCACAGAATGGATTGGGTTGGAAAAGACCTCCGAGATCATCAAGTCCAACCCTTGGTCCAACTCCAGTCCCTTTACCAGATCATGGCACTCAGTGCCACAGCCAAGCTCAGCTGAAAAACCTCCAGGGATGGGGAATCCACCCCCTCTCTGGGCAGCCCATTCCAATGCCTGAGCACTCTCTCTGCAAAGAATTTCTTTCTGCTCTCCAACTTCAATTTCCCCTGGCAGAGCTTGAGCCCATCGTGCCCCCTTGTCCTATTGCTGAGTGCCTGGGAGAAGAGACCAACCCCCACCTGGCCAGAACTTCCCTTCAGGCAGTTCCAGACAGTGCTGAGGTCACCTCTGAGCCTCCTCTTCTCCAGGCTGAACACCCCCAGCTCCCTCAGCCTCTCCCCACAGCACTTGTGCTCCAGTCCCTTCTCCAGCCTCGTTGCTCTTCTCTTCTCACTTGGCTTGGAAGAGACCTCTGAGATCATCAACCCTTGATCCAACCCCACTGGGATCACTCTGGATCCAGGCTGGAATAACAGACTGATCCTCAGCAGCACATCCCACCTCCCCCTCTGCCCTCTGCTCCACATCCCTCAGCCACATTGCTCAGAATTCAGCAAGATTTATTAGGATGTTGCCAAGGTGTGTTGATCCTGAAATGCCCTCAAAGATTGGTTGGCACCTTCTGCCACCCTGAGGGGTCCTGCTGCCTCTGGAGCTCTTTGCTTGTGCTGCTTTGGCTCTTCCCAAAATGCTTCCAGTTGTTTTCAGGAAATGGAGTGTGTTGGTTTAAAGGTAAAGCAGCAGGAGAAACGAACCCAACACAAGAGAGATGATAAATCAGAGTTACAATTTAATAACAATATTACAATAAATGCAATGGCACAAAGAGAAATTGGGTTTAACCCCCAACCCCAGCAGTCTAACCCAGCCCCCTGGGGCACAAACACAGGGGGGTTTGGTGGCCCCTGTGCTGAGCCCCACGTGGTTCCCCCCGAGTCCAAAGGAAAAGGAAGGGACAAACCTGTTGGTGCAGATGATGGCACAGTCTGGGCCAGAGTGGTGGGCTCCTCCTGGCCAGGGGCTGCTCCTCCTCTGCATCCAATGAGTGGTCCCAGAGGTCCCCAAAGGCCAAGATTGTCTCCCCTCAGGTTTGGGTGGGAGCCCCCAGTGCCTCCCCCAGGGCAGGGAGTTCCACACTGGGGGATCTGACTCTGGCACTCAGGGGGGATTTTGGAATGGTTGCTGGCCCATGGGCAGAGCTGAGCCCTCAGGTGGGTGTGGAGGTGCCAAGGACTCCCTGCAGGGCAGTTCTCCCAGCTCCTCTGCCAGGCTTCTTTCCCAGCCAGCTCCCAGCCTGAGGGCTCAGCTGTGCCCTGGGCAGCTGCTGCCAATGGGCCCTTGGGAACAGTTGCTGGGCAATGAATGGAGGGTTTGGAATGCACAGCTTTGGGCACACCCACACAGGGACAAACTGGGCCCACCTGCTGAACTGGGACATGGAGTTTTGTGGGTTCACCCTATTTTGAGGGGTCTCTTTGGCTTTGCAGTGCACTCACCATGTTCTAAGATCTTTGGACAGAGCTGGAGGATGGCCCTGTGGGAGGATAAGGAGTTAGAATCATGGAATATTCTGTGGTGGAAAGGACTCCCAAAGACCATCCAGTCCAACTCTCAGTCCTGCACAGACACCCCAACAATCCCACCCTGTGCCCCAGAACATCATCCAAACCCTCCTGCAGCTCTGGCAGCCTTGGGGCCATGCCCACTGCCCTGGGGAGCCTGGTCAGTGCCCACCATCCTCTGGGGGAAGAACCTTTTGCTGAGATCCAACCTGAGCCTGCCCTGGCACAGCTCCAGCCCTTCCCTGGGTGCTGTCCCTGCCCTGACACAGCTCCAGCCATTCCCTGGGTGCTGTCCCTGCTCTCAGGGAGCAGAGATTGGAGTTGCCCACCCTGAGCTCTGCCCTCAGCCTGCTCTGCTCCAGGCTGGAGACCAAGTGCCCTCAGCTGCTCCTCCTGACCCTTCACCATCCCCCTGTCCCTCCTTTGGACACTCTTCAACAACTTTAGACCTTCTTTATATTGTGGTGCCCAAAACTGCCCGCAGGACTCAAGGAGAGGCCACACCAGAGCAGAGCAGAGTGGGACAATCCCACCCTGGTATCACCCAGGGCACAGTGGCCCTTTGGGCTGCCAGGGCACTGCTGACTCCTGCCCAAGTTGCCACCCACCAGGACCCCCAGGGCCCTCTCCAGCCTCATTCCCCAGCCTGTCCATAATGTTATTTAAATCATACAATTCCTGTGATCCTCCCTCTATCCAGGTGCTGGAGAGGAGGGTGTGGGCAAAGGTGAGGCTGTTCAAGATAAATGAGATAAACCTCTGGAAGTTCTGGAGTCTGTGCATCCCCTGCCAAGGTCAAGGAGCTCTGCCCCAGCCCAGGAGAGGCACATGAAAGCTGTGCCAGCAGAGATGAGGGAGTGACAGGCAGAGAGTTTATTATATTTCGGAGTTGTGGGAGATATTAATCACTTGGCATCCCCCAAAGGTGTCTGAGGAACTCAATTTGTCATGGAAATGTCAGATAAGAGAGATGCCACATCTCCAGCTGAGGAGAGACAGTGACTGCTGTGGGATGTTGCTCTGAAATGACCTTTTCCTTTATATTAAGGCAAACAAGTAGAAATCACAGCCCAAGCCCCAGCAGAGAGCACGGAGTGTGTCTGTGTGTTTGCTCAGAGCCAGCCTGGCACGTGGCCCAGCTGAGGTGCCCTGTGACCATCCCTGCTCTGCCAGCACCAGCAGAGATGCTCAGGTGTCTCAGAAATCTTGGCTGGCTGATTTATGTTGCTCTATGTCTGGTTATTTATTTAAATATAGTTAAATTATTAATTATTAATATTTTAGAGAATCACAAGTTTGGTTTGGAAGGGATGGTAAAGCCCATCCAGTGCCACCCCTGCCATGGGCAGGGACACCTCCCATCAGCTCAGGGTGCTCCAAGCCCTGTCCAACCTGGCCTTGGACACTCCCAGGGATGGTCCCTTCCAATCCCAAACCATCCTGGGATTCTCTGATTCCATTTCCAGAAGGGACTCAAAGACTGAAGGACAAACACACAGAGGTATCAACACCCTCAAGTCCTACCCAGAAAGGGGAACATCAGATAAAACCATAGAGCAGAAGAACCATAAATCTCTCCTTAATTGGAAAGGAACTCTCTACAAATCACTGAGAAAAGACATTTAAATTCCAGGTGATTGATGGCAGGAAAAATGCAGCCCTAAATCAAGCCCCAGAATTCCCATTAAACCAGTTCCTTGTTTAGGTGTCCCTTGGGTTTGGAAAACCTTGCAAAAAACTGCTGGTGGGATGGTCGGTGTGGACAGTCTTGTTTTACTTTAAAGGAGTGCCAAGCTGGCATTAATTTGGATTAAAACCTTCTTGGCCCAGGTGCAGATCTGTGTCAACCTGGAAACCTGCACTGGCTGATCTGGAATAATCACAGGCAGAGCTTCTTGACTTCCAAATAATCACATGAGACTGCAAGAAAAAAAAAAACAGCTTGAAGTGATGGATTTCAGGTGCTCTCTCTGCTTTGTCTGAGCCCAAGAGAGTCCTTGGGGTGGCTGAAGGTCCTACCAGCTCATGAAGGTCATCAAAGCATCACCAGGTCTTTGCTGTGCTGAAGAAACAAAATGCAAAAGGTAATTTTCTGTCATAGGAGTTAATTAGTGGATGAACCTCAAACAGTTTGTTCAGCACAACCAAAGTGATCACCTTCTGAAATGGAACTTCTGAGCTCCATCAAACCCTTTGGAAAACTCATCAAACCAGATTTTCAGGGGGTTTGGACCTCCTGCTTCTGTCCAGAGTGTGCCCACCACAAGAATCACAGAATCATAGAATGGATTGGGTTGGAAGAGACCTCTGAGATCATCAAGTCCAACCTTGATCCAACCCCACTGTGATCACCAGCCCAGGGCACTCTGTGCCCTGGTGATCACAGTGGGGTTGGATCAAGACATGGATTCTCACTCAGTGCCACATCCACAGAATCATGGAATGGATTGGGTTGGAAAAGACCTCCGAGATCATCAAGTCCAACCTTGATCCAACCCCACTGTGATCATCAGCCCCTCGTTGTTTTCTTTTCACCAGGAGAGTCTGAGGGGAAATGGGAAGTGAAGTGAAAAGGGTTGGGGTTGAATTCAAATTGTTGAGCTTTGAACATGAAAAATGAGGATTCAATGTGAAGTTTGGTGTGAAATAATGACTATTTTTAATTGTTAGTGGCAGCTGAGGACACCCCGTGACCAGGAGTGGGATGGGAGGTCTCCTTAAACCTCAAGATGCTTTTTGAGTTTTCCCTGTGAGACCAGAGAGGCTCCTCCAGCATTTTCACTCAACTTCTGCCCCTGGAGTGTTCTGTCCTCATTCTGTCCCTGTTTATGTCACTGCAGCTCTGAAGGAGAAGAGTTTTAGAGTCTAACCCGCTTCAACCAGAGGATTTTGCCATAAAATGCAGCTCCACTTCCCTCAATATTTTCACCTGATGCTCCTTGTCAGCCACCAGTGGGGCTGGGCTGATATTCCCCTTTTCTTCTGCAAATTAGAGCCTGTGTTTCAGTGTGGAGCACAAAGAGCCACTCCAGGACCAAAAGGACCTTCTCTGTTTGATGCAGAACTTCAAGAAACACGTCCCAAGATGGGGACAAGCAAGAGGAGACCATGGAAGGCTTTTGAGGTGTCTGGTTTTTGATGTTGGTGGACAGAGGGGAAGCAAAGCCAGAATTTTGGCCTAAATTTGTTGAGCCAAAACCTTTTTTGAGGGTTCTGTTTCCTTCCCCTCGTTGTTTTCTTTTCACCAGGAGAGTCTGAGGGGAAATGGGAAGGGAAGTGAAAAGAGTTGGGGTTGAATTCATATTGTTGAGCTTTGAACATGAAAAATGAGGATTCAATGAGAAGTTTGGAGTGAAATAATGACTATTTTTTAATTGTTAGTGGCAGCTGAGGACACCCCGTGACCAGGAGGGGGATGGGAGGTCTCCTTAAACCTCAAGATGCTTTTTGAGGTTTCCCTGTGAGACCAGAGAGGCTCCTCCAGCATCTTTGGGACTCCTGAGCCATTCCCAAGCCTCAAGTTTAAAGCACACCTCAAAAATAACAATAAAAATGAGTTTTTCATTAGTTTTTATTCCAGCCTGGCCCCAAAAGTGATTTTTGGTGGACTTTGTTCTTCCTGTGTCCCACCTGGATACCTGACCCACTTCTCCACCTCACCTGGTGAGACATAACGAAGGACAGAATGAGAACAGGACACTCCAGGGGCAGAAGTTGAGTGAAAAAATCAAAGAATTATGGAATTGTGGAGTCTCCTGAGCTGGAAGGGACCCACAAGGAGCATCGAGTCCAACTCTTGGCCCTGCACAGGAACATCCCCAAGAGTCACACCATGAAGTTGCAGCACATGGCATGAATTTCTGGGGCATTCCCATCTCTTTGGGCTCTGCCCAGGGCAAGGCCAAGTTAGAACCAACAGCAAAAAGTTCCTCTAAACCAGCCCAGAAACCCCCACATGGAGAAGAGTTGCATTGGAAGTTCTGCCCTGCAGGGTGAGACCAACCCAAGGACACATGAACTGAATGTGTGTCCTGCTCCTCAACCCCAGAGTTTGCACAATGATTTCCTGCAGTTTAACTAATCCACTTTAAATCCCCAGCCTTAATTAGCTGCAATTATTAAAGAGTGGATTAAATTGCTCAGCCCCCACCCCCCCTCCTGTGGAGTCCAACCTGCCATGACAAATCCCCCCGTGGTGTCTTCGGGCTCTGAAATGACAAATGTGGATCTGGGAGCCCACAAATGTCCTCCCAACCTCCTTCAGGTGTTGGTGGGTGGCACATCCCTGGATTCCAGGCAGCTCCTGGGGCTGCTCCTGGAGTTTTTCCCACATTCTGCTCCTTGGGGGGTCTTTAATCCTCTCTCATTTCTCCCCAGTGAGTGTTTCCTGCCCTTCCTCCTCCAACTGTTTCTTCTTGTCCTGGTGACAACCCCTCGAGTTTTTCCTGCTCCATAAAAGCATCTTGAGGTTTAAGGAGACCTCCCATCCCCCTCCTGGTCACGGGGTGTCCTCAGCTGCCACTAACAATTAAAAAATAGTCATTATTTCACTCCAAACTCCTCATTGAATCCTCATTTTTCATGTTCAAAGCTCAACAATTTGAATTCAACCCCAACTCTTTTCACTTCACTTCCCATTTCCCACATCCAAAGCTCAACAATTTGAATTCAACCCCAACCCTTTTCACTTCCCTTCCCATTTCCCCTCAGATCCTCCTGGTGAAAAGAAAACAACGAGGGGAAGGAAACAGAACCCTCAAAAAAGGTTTTGACTCAACAAATTTAGGCCAAAACTCTGGCTTTGCTTCCCCTCTGTCCACCAACATCAAAAACCAGACACCTCCAAAGCCTCCCATGGTCTCCTCTTGCTTGTCCCCATCTTGGGACGTGTTTCTTGAAGTTCTGCATCAAACAGAGAAGATCCTTTTGGTCCTGGAGTGGCTCTTTGTGCTCCACACTAAAACACAGGCTCTGATTTGCAGAAGAAAGGGGGAATATCAGCCCAGCCCCACTGGTGGCTGACAAGGAGCATCAGGTGAAAATATTGAGGGAAGTGGAGCTGCATTTTATGGCAAAATCCACTGGTTGAAGCGGGTTAGACTCTAAAACTCTTCTCCTTCAGAGCTGCAGTGACATAAACAGGGACAGAATGAGGACAGAACACTCCAGGGGCAGAAGTTGAGTGAAAATGCTGGAGGAGCCTCTCTGGTCTCACAGGGAAACCTCAAAGAGCATCTTGAGGTTTAAGGAGACCTCCCATCCCACTCCTGGTCACGGGGTGTCCTCAGCTGCCACTAACAATTAAAAATAGTCATTATTTCACTCCAAACTTCTCATTGAATCCTCATTTTTTTATGTCCAAAGCTCAACAACTTGAATTCAACCCCAACTCTTTTCACTTCTCATTTCCCACATCCAAAGCTCAACAATTTGAATTCAACCCCAGCCCTTTTCACTTCACTTCCCATTTCCCCTCAGACTCTCCTGGTGAAAAGAAAACAACGAGGGGAAGGAAACAGAACCCTCAAAAAAGGTTTTTGGTCAACAAATTTAGGCCAAAATTCTGGCTTTGCTTCCCCTCTGTCCACCAGCATCAAAAACCAGACACCTCCAAAGCCTCCCATGGTCTCCTCTTGCTTGTCCCCATCTTGGGACGTGTTTCTTGAAGTTCTGCATCAAACAGAGAAGATCCTTTTGGTCCTGGAGTGGCTCATTGTGCTCCACACGAAAACACAGGCTCTGATTTGCAGAAGAAAAGGGGAATATCAGCCCAGCCCCACTGGTGGCTGACAAGGAGCATCAGGTGAAAATATTGAGGGAAGTGGAGCTGCATTTTATGGCAAAATCCTCTGGTTGAAGCGGGTTAGACTCTAAAACTCTTCTCCTTCAGAGCTGCAGTGACATAAACAAGGAGAGAATGAGGACAGAACACTCCAGGGGCAGAAGTTGAGTGAAAATGCTGGAGGAGCCTCTCTGGTCTCACAGGGAAACCTCAAAGAGCATCTTGAGGTTTAAGGAGACCTCCCATCCCACTCCTGGTCACGGGGTGTCCTCAGCTGCCACTAACAATTAAAAAATAGTCATTATTTCACTCCAAACTTCTCTTTGAATCCTCATTTCCCATGTCCAAAGCTCAACAATTTGAATTCAACCCCAGCCCTTTTCACTTCCCTTCTCATTTCCCCTCAGATCCTCCTGGTGAAAAGAAAACAACGAGGGGAAGGAAACAGAACCCTCAAAAAAGGTTTTGGCTCAACAAATTTAGGCCAAAATTCTGGCTTTGCTTCCCCTCTGTCCACCAGCATCAAAAACCAGACACCTCAAAAGCCCCCCATGGTCTCCTCTTGCTTGTCCCCATCTTGGGACGTGTTTCTTGAAGTTCTGCATCAAACAGAGAAGGTCCTTTCGGTCCTGGAGTGGCTCTTTGTGCTCCACACTAAAATACAGGCTCTGATTTGCAGAAAAAAAGGGGAATATCAGCCCAGCCCCACTGGTGGCTGACAAGGAGCATCAGGTGAAAATATTGAGGGAAGTGGAGCTGGATTTTATGGCAAAATCCTCTGGTTGAAGCGGGTTAGACTCTAAAACTCTTCTCCTTCAGAGCTGCAATGAGATTAAAGAGCCTTCATTTATCTCCAGGAGTTCTTAATTGCTGAGCATTTTTAATCTCACCCTTCCTTTAGACAGAAAGAGCTTCGTGGAAACACCAAATAAATAAATAAAATAAACCAAGAAATAAACTCCCAAGCAAGAATAATTACTCTGGATCCACTGGATTAATGAATTAACAGGGAGCTCAACAGCAATCACCCAACTCTGCCACTGATGATAGAACCAGATATAAATATTATTTTTTCCTCTGGTTAAAATAAAAAGAAAAGATAATTCCACAATAACTTGTAGCCCAAAATCCCCCCAGTCAATTAATGCCCTTTGGCTCTGCCCACCCCTCCCTTGGAGGTTTGGATGGTCATTATTTTCAGGGCTTAATCTTTGGGAGTGATTTGTGTCTCTCAAGAACTGGCTGCTTGTTTTGCTATCAGGAAGCTCCAGGATTGCTGCAGTTTCTCTTCAGCTTAAATCTTTCTTTGTTCACCTTCTGGCTTTAAATACAATTCTGGTTCCAGCAGGGAGGGCCAAAAAAAAAAAAAAAAAAAAAGACTCTCCCCCAAATCTCACATTGCTCCTCAGAGTTTTATTGCTGAGGAAAATAAAGGGAGGAAAGAAAGGTCAGAAGAGCTTTAAAACAACAGGAAAGTCTCGGAGACAGAAGGGATTTAAAGAAGTTACAAGCTCTTGGAATTTCAGGCATTTTTATTTTTTTTTAGGATGTTCCAAGAGTTTTCCAAACAATCAGAAACTTCTGTGACTCCCTTTTCTCCCTCACTTCTCCTGGGAACTTACTCAGAATTAGCTCAGCCCATGGAATGTCAAATAGTCACATGGTGGGAAGGGACCTCTAAGGGAGGACCCCACAGGTGCCTTGAGTGGACATGGAAGGAGCTTCACAAGCCCTGGAGGTCTTGGGACCCCCTTTCTCATCCCTCAGTTTATACCCAGCAATGATGCTGAGCACCCTTGGGGGAACCAAAGCACCACAGCTGGTGGGTCTGAACATCCCACCTGGGTCTGAACATCTCACCTGGGTTTGAGTATCTCACCTGGGTCTGAACATCTCACCTGGGTTTGAGTATCTCACCTGGGTCTGAACATCCCACCTGGGTCTGAGCATCCCATCTGGGTCTGAGCATCTTGGTCTGAACATCCCACCTGGGTCTGAACATCTCATCTGGGTCTGAACATCTCACCTGGGTCTGAGCACCTTGGTCTGAACATCTCACCTGGGTCTGAGCATCTTGGTCTGAACATCCCACCTGGGTCTGAACATCTCATCTTGGTCTGAGCATCTGAGTCCGAGCATCCCACCTGGGTCTGAGTGTCTCACCTGGGTCTGAACATCCCACCTGGGTCTGAGCATCCCATCTGGGTCTGAGCATCTCACCTGGGTCTGAACATCTCACCTGGGTCTGAGCATCTTGGTCTGAGCATCTGAGTCTGAGCATCCCACCTGAGTCTGAACATCCCACCTGGATCTGAGCATCCCACCTGAGTCTGAACATCCCAGCTGGGTCTCAGCACTTTAGTGGACTGTCTTTGGAGGAGACCAAGCCCAACCAGGATGAGTCCAGGGGGACACTGCACCCTTTGGAGCTCTGTTCTCCCTACAAGGGAGCTCTGCAGAGGTCCAGGAGGGTCCTGCCCTGTCTCTGCCCCTCAAGGCCCACAGTCCAGCCTGTTGTGTTGCCCACAGAGCACAGCTCATGGCCAGACTTCCTGCTGAGCTCCTGGAACAACCAAGTGCTCTGCTGGCAAGGGCCATGTCTCCTCTGGAAGCTCATCTGAAGGAAAACAGCTTGGGAGACTTGACAGAGCTGCAGGGAATGGTGTGTCATGTTCTCCAGAGCTCCCCAGGGGCTCCAAGTTCTGTTCTGCTGCAGAAATGCAACTCCCTGTCCTCAGTCCACCTAATGATGAAACCTCTTCCTAAAATAGGATGGCCTTGGATGGCTCCTGGCCCAACCTGTGTTGGCTGCTCTGCCAGAAGAGCTGGGCACTTGATCTGCCATACCCAGGCTGGATTTCCTCTGCAGACACCTTGAGGAACCTTCAAAGCTGCCCAAGGCCAAGATCAATCAAACCCCAGGCCTTGGCCTTGCTTGAAAATCCCAGGAATTAAGGCTGGGCCGTTTTTGTGATGCTCCATGAGACCTGAATTTTCTTGGAGCTCCTCCCTTTGCTGCCTCAGTGCAGGTCCTTCATCCATCACATCCCTACATGTCCCTTCTCCTTCCCACCTGCCTTTCTGAGGGGTCCTTGGTCCCCCCAATCCAACAGAGCTCCCCAAACATCTCTGAGCTCCACTGATGGCATCAGCCAGACCTCAGTGAGAAAGTGCTGAGGTAACACCAGCCCCAGGCAGGGAAATGTCATTAATTAGCTTAATTGATAGCAATAGAAGATGTCAGACCCAATGAAGGAAGGAAGGAGCACTAAGAGGGGCAGAGGTGTCATCTCCAGCCCTGAGTGGGGACTTCCCAGAGGTGTTTTTCTGTGGGGGTGAAAATCCGCCCAAGCTGCTCCACTGAGGGGAGGGGAATGTCCTGGACAGACATGGCTGGGGGAGGTGACAATTCCCACCCCCTGGAGTAGACAAGGATCTGCTTGGGGGAGGACATTTGAACATCTGGGGTGGAATTTTCCATCCCTGAGGGGTCAGTGCTGATTTCAGGAGTGAGGCACCAACACCAGAACCACAGAATGTGCTGAGCTGGGAGGGACCCCCAAGGACCATCCAGTCCAACCCTCAGCCCTGCACAGGAACAGCCCCAAGAGTCACCCCCTGTGCCCCAGAGCATCATCCAAACCCTCCTGCAGCTCTGGCAGCCTTGGGGCCGTGCCCACTGCCCTGGGGAGCCTGGTCAGTGCCCACCACCCTCTGGGGGAAGAACCTTTTGCTGAGATCCAGCCTGACCCTGCCCTGGCACAGCTCCAGCCATTCCCTGGGTGCTGTCCCTGCCCTGGCACAGCTCCAGCCATTCCCTGGGTGCTGTCCCTGCCCTGGCACAGCTCCAGCCATTCCCTGGGTGCTGTCCCTGCCCTGGCACAGCTCCAGCCATTCCCTGGGTGCTGCCCCTGCCCTGGCACAGCTCCAGCCCTTCCCTGGGTGCTGCCCCTGCCCTGGCACAGCTCCAGCCCTTCCCTGGGTGCTGCCCCTGCCCTGACACAGCTCCAGCCATTCCCTGGGTGCTGCCCCTGCCCTGGCACAGCTCCAGCCCTTCCCTGGGTGCTGTCCCTGCCCTGGCACAGCTCCAGCCATTCCCTGGGTGCTGCCCCTGCCCTGACACAGCTCCAGCCATTCCCTGGGTGCTGTCCCTGCCCTGGCACAGCTCCAGCCATTCCCTGGGTGCTGTCCCTGCCCTGGCACAGCTCCAGCCCTTCCCTGGGTGCTGTCCCTGCCCTGGCACAGCTCCAGCCATGCCCTGGAGGGATGGGGACTCCACCACTCTGTTCTGGGGAGTCTGTTCAGTGCCCACCACCCACCAGAGATCCTGGCACAACCCCCAGGCCTCTGCCCCCTGCAGAACACACAGGCAGCATCAGACACAGAACAAGGATGGGATTGGGAGCTCCTCCAGCAGCTCAGCATGGCACAGGATGGCACAGCATGGCACAGGATGAGCTCCATCACACATGGATCTCTCCTTTGGAGGCAGGAAGGGGAAGGGATGGAATGGGATGAGCCTTTTTCTCCTGACAACCCTTTCCTCATGATTGTGGAACACCCTGCAGTGGCAAATCAGCCTCTGAGCACCCTCAGCACCACCCCAGAGCTGCCCATGCTCCATGCCAGGGGGGTGCCTGTCCCTAAACCAAGGAGAGAACCATTTGATGGGAAAGTTTTCTGGCACTTGAGCTCTGCACAGCACAGGGGAAATCTGGGCCTCAGCAGACTCCTTTCTAACTATCCTGAGCAGAAAAACCATCTGGTGGAAATGTCTTGCTGTGCCTTTCTTTGGGCCAAATGATTGGGTAACAAATCCCCCTGGTTTGGGTCACTCACTCTTGTTTTACTCCAGGGACAAAAGGCTCCCTTGAGCAGAAAGCAAAACGAGATGTATGTCCTGAAAACATCATTAACCAAACAAATCCTCATCAAAAAAAAACCAACTCATCAGGGCCACGACAACCAGGGCACTTGATCTCCTGGCTCAGGCAGCTCTGAAGTCTTTCATTACTGGGCTCAGTGGACCAGAGAGAGCATCTGAATGGAGATGATGAACAAGTTGCAGGTCCGTGGCCTTCTCACTTAACCCCAGTCAGTGGCCCATGCCAAGGTGTGCCACCCTCGCTGTTCCAAGCAGGAATCCACATTTTATGTGCTGTCAGTTGAGCAGATCTATTGGCCCCAGTTCCTCCCTGGCCCCTTCATTACCTGGGCTCATTAATCACCTCCTGCTGCCTCCCTGGTGAGGTGTGTTCATTTGTAGAGGGCTGGCTCAGCAAATCTCAGGCCCTGAGTGGTGGAACGTGGCTGAGCTGCTGAGCCAGGGCAGCTTTGGTCCCACAGCAGGTTCCTCTGTGGCCTTGGAGACCCTCTGTGGTCCTGGAGGCTTCAACAAGCTCAGAAGAGCTTCCCTGAGTGGAAGGCAATGGAAGAACCTCATGGAGAGCAGAACTTTCGGTCTTCCTTAGCTCAGGTCTTGACATCTTGATGGAGTTTGCAGTGAAAGTGTTGATGGAGATCAGCAAAATAAGGTGACTGCTGGATTTGGTTGGTGTCACTGGTGACTTTGGGCAGCCTGCTCCCAGGATTTTATGTCAAAGAGCTGTTTTAACATCCCTCAGGACACATTTATGGTGATCCCATGGGAATAACACTCAGAATAGGAGGGGAAATGCTGCGTTGAGTGGGACTTGTCCTGAAGGACACCAAGACTGGAGAGGGACAGGGGGGCAGGTACAGCCACCAGGGCTGGAGAGGGACAGGGGGGCAGGTACAGCCACCAGGGCTGGAGAGGGACAGGGGGGGCAGGCAGAGCCACCAGGGCTGGAGAGGGACAGGGGGGCAGGCAGAGCCACCAGGGCTGGAGAGGGACAGGGGGGCAGGTACAGCCACCAGGGCTGGAGGGGGACAGAGGGACAGGGGGGCAGGCAGAGCCACCAGGGCTGGAGAGGGACAGGGGGCAGGCACATCTCCCTTCTGCAAACCCCACAGGCTGTAAAGATGGGGGGACCTCCAAAAAGTCAGAGAAGAGCCCAGAACTTTGTATTCATTGGTTAAACCTTGCACTGATATCGTCTCCATCCATCATGCTGTGTCATGGCAGGGGCTGGAGACACAGAGAAGGTAATGGAAGGTCTACCAAGAGAATCCAGAGTTTCTGAGACAGGCAGGGCAGCCCCAAAACAACTTTTCTCTTTCCTGCAGTTCTATTGGGAGGCAAAGAGCAGGAAAATGAGGTTTTCCTGAATGAGGATTCATCAATAACTTGGAGGGCAACACCAACTTGTTCAATGCAAGCCCAGCTCTGAGGTGGCTCTCTAGAGGAATCCAGACATGCTCAGGGCAGTTCAGCATCGATATCTTCAGCACCTCTGTTAGAGAAAGATCAGTCAGTCCCTGGAGAAACCCATCCCTTGCTCCCCTGGCTGCAGAGGGAACTCAGCCTGAGCTCAGCATGGCCTGAACCGAGGGCTGTGGTGGGATTAGCTGGGGCTGGAGCTTTTCTTTGATCAGGCTGGTGGGATGCACAGGCTTGGAAATGATTGAGGAGGTGGATTAGGAGGCAGTGGGAGGCTGGAGCCAAACTGGCAGAGTAATTGCAGGTCTGTGTGAGAGAGAGCAGAGAGTGTGCAAGACAATACCTCTGCTTCCCTCTGTGACTGGGATTGATGGACCTCTGCTCTTCCCATCTTGGAGGGGTCGATATTCCCCTCCTGTGTGCCCAGCCATGGCATCACCTGGCACCAGCTCCCGTGGGTGTAAATAAGACTCATTTCTCAGGCTTTTCTGCTCATTTTGGAGGCTCATTTTGGCTTTTGACACTCAACTGGATCCCTCCTCCCTTCTCCCCCAGCCCTTTGGTACTCCCCGCTCTGCTGCCCTTTTCCTTGGCACATTTCCATGGGGCAGCAGGTCCCTGAGGTGGACAGGATGGCTGCATCCTGCCCTTCCAATGCCTGGCTGGTGGCAGAGGGCTCAGTCCCCTTGGTGACAGCAGGTCCCTGAGGTGGACAGGATGGCTGCATCCTGCCCTTCCAATGCCTGGCTGGTGGCAGAGGGCTCAGTCCCCTTGGTGGCAGCAGGTCCCTGAGGTGGACAGGATGGCTGCATCCTGCCCTTCCAATGCCTGGCTGGTGGCAGAGGGCTCAGTCCCCTTGGTGACAGCAGGTCCCTGAGGTGGACAGGATGGCTGCATCCTGCCCTTCCAATGCCTGGCTGGTGGCAGAGGGCTCAGTCCCCTTGGTGGCAGCAGGTCCCTGAGGTGGACAGGATGGCTGCATCCTGCCCTTCCAATGCCTGGCTGGTGGCAGAGGGCTCAGTCCCCTTGGTGACAGCAGGTCCCTGAGGTGGACAGGATGGCTGCATCCTGCCCTTCCAATGCCTGGCTGGTGGCAGAGGGCTCAGTCCCCTTGGTGACAGCAGGTCCCTGAGGTGGACAGGATGGCTGCATCCTGCCCTTCCAATGCCTGGCTGGTGGCAGAGGGGTCGGTCCCCTTGGTGACAGCAGGTCCCTGAGGTGGACAGGATGGCTGCATCCTGCCCTTCCAATGCCTGGCTGCTGGCAGAGGGCTCAGTCCCCTTGGTGACAGCAGGTTCCTCCACCTCCCCTTCCCCTGCAGAGCCCTGTGTGCTTTATCTCTCTGGGGAACTGAGCGATTTTGCAGCTTAACCCTGTGAAATGTGTCCCCTGCCTGCCCTGGTGGCTTTATATCCATGCCAAAGAACTTTATTTTTCCTCTTGGCATCCTCTCAAATAAATGGGGAGTTTGCTGGGTGAGACAATGTCATGTGCCACCTCCCCAAAGCCACCAAACTGCCCCATCACAGCCAAACACTGGCATTGATAAGATGCTGCTTCTGGTCCAACATCCAACCCCTCCTTCCCTGTTCACCCCCAGCAGGGGAAGAAGAGCTTTGTCTGACAGGCTGAGACTTCAGGTTGTCCTGTTTCCCCCAGACCAGGACACTGGAGAACTGCTACAATCTCTTTGCACCTTTTTCTGGTCACTTTTCCCCTATTTTTGTAGTTTTTTTCCTGTTTCTGTAGTTCTCCCTTCTAGTTTTGAGCTCCATTTGCTGACACACCTGAGACCTGTTGGGAACTTTAGAACAGAAACACTTTTATTGTCCCTCTCCCCAAAATGAGGTGTCCCCAACAAGCAGAATCTGATGGTTTTCCTTTTCTACCTCTCCCCACCCATGAGCTGAGCTGGGCTATGACAAGAAAGCCCCAGCCATGGGATGTTGGGTGGTCCTTTCCTGGGAGGAAGAGGGAGGAAGGTGATGCATTTTGGCCACAGATGTCCCATCCCAGGGCATTTCAGAGGACTGTGGAGGGTGGCACAGAAGGGGCAAGATATTTTGCCCAGAGCTGTGGGGAGTCCTTGTTGTGGGGCTGGGAGTTCACTCAGGCTGAGGAACAGGAAAGCTGGAGGTGGCAGAGAAGGGAAGATCAGACAAATTAATTGGGCTGGATGGTGATGAGAGACAAACAGGCTGATGTTCAGCCCTTCCAGAACTCTGCCCACCCCTCCCTGAGAGCTCTGCATGGCACAGCAGTGCTGATGTCTCAGAGAAAGGCACTCAGGGAGCCCAAACTCAGCTCCCCAAGCAGCTCTGCCCTGGGAGTGCAGAGTCTTAATGCAGGCACTTAACTCCCTAATAATATTCCTGTAATTATTGCACCACTGCTGTGCCTGTGACAGCTCTGCAGCCTCTCATTCCAACTGCCACTGACATTTGGAAATGTGCAGATTTGATGGAGCTGCACCTCCCTCAGCTCCCTGGGGGACAACTGCAGCTCTCCCCTCAAAACTGGAGACCTGCCAGGGAGCTTCTTGTCCCCCTGGCTGGGAGGTGGGCTGGTGGCCTCTGATAGTCCTGCTGGTTCATCCCAGGCATGGGGGATGTTTGGGGATGAATAACTAGTTCATCCCTGTGCTTTGCAGCCTCTCCCCAAGCCCCTGCTGCTCATTGGAGCTCTGCTTGTGACCCTCAGCCCACACAGAGGCTCCTGGAGTTTAATCCAGGCACGAGGCACAGATGGCAAATGTGGCCCAAGCTGAAGCCCCCACAGCATTTCGGGCAACGGGTTGAACAGGAACAATATTTTGCCACCCACGTTCAGGTTCTGGGAGCAGCCAGTTCTGGGAATGACATTCAGCACTGAAACTTGTCACTGCCCCTGGGCTGTGATTCTGTGCCAAAATTGGGCAAGGAACTTGAGGGACAGGAGCACTGGGTTCAGGCAGACACAGGCTGGTGCCTTCCCTGGTCCCTCTGTGTCCCAGTTGAGCAGGGGGGCCCAGTTTGTCCCTGTGTGGGGGTGCCCAAAGCTGTGCATTCCAAACCCTCCATTCATTGCCCAGCAACTGTTCCCAATGGCCCATTGGCAGCAGCTGCCCAGGGCACAGCTGAGCCCTCAGGCTGGGAGCTGGCTGGGAAAGAAGCCTGGCAGAGGAGCTGGGAGAACTGCCCTGCAGGGAGTCCTTGGCACCTCCACACCCACCTGAGGGCTCAGCTCTGCCCATGGGCCAGCAACCATTCCAAAATCCCCCCTGACTGCCAGAGTCAGATCCCCCAGGGTGGAACTCCCTGCCCTGGGGGAGGCACTGGGGGCTCCCACCCAAACCTGAGGGGAGACAATCTTGGCCTTTGGGGACTTCTGGGACCACTCCTTGGATGCAGAGGAGGAGCAGCCCCTGGCCAGGAGGAGCCACCACTCTGGCCCAGACTGTGCCATCATCTGCACCAACAGGTTTGTCCCTTCCTTTTCCTTTGGACTCGAGGGAACCACGTGGGGCTCAGCACAGGGGCCACCAAACCCCCCTGTGTTTGTGCCCCAGGGGGCTGGGTTAGACTGCTGGGGTTGGGGGTTAAACCCAATTTCTCTTTGTGCCATTGCATTGATTGTAATATTGTTATTAAATTGTAACTCTGACTTATCATCTCTCTTGGCTTGGGTTCGTTTCTCCTCCCAGTTTTCCTTTAAACCAGCACATTGAGTTACACCCAAATTTTTGATCCATCCATTCTTATGTCACTGAACCTCAAGACACTCCAGAGCCTTTAGAAATCCCAGGCTGGGTGTTCACAAAGCTTTGCTTCTTCAGGTTTCCTTTCAGAAATGGCTTCACATCTGCCTCATCTGTCCTCAAAAACAAACCATTGCACTTCCAGATCCCCAGAAACAGCATTTAATTCGGAATTTTGAGCTTTGCCCTCCCCACCAAGGGGAAGGGGAAGAGGTGCTTGGGTTAGAACAACTCCATGAAATAAAACTCAGAGAAGGTTATAAACTGTGCTGGGAGGGAATGTGGGGGAAAGAGAACTTGGGTGGGGGATTCCTCCAAGGGTTAGAAGGGTGGCAGATGGTTCTGGGCTCCTCTGCCCATCTGGGAATCATCACAGCTCCAGAACTATTCCCAGTGTGGAAGGCCTGTGGAACTCCAGGTGGGATAGGACTCTCTCCAAAATCTTCTGTGGAAATAAAAATAATGGAGATGTGGAAGGTGTTCATGGGAATCTCCTCAAGATCTTGCTTATTAGACCCTCAATTTCTAGAGCAAACTTTGAAGGTCTGATTTTAACTTATAAAACATCAGCAAACCTCATCCCAACAGCACTGGATGAATTCTGTAGAAATACTTGGAATTTCAGATTTGAAATCCAGGGGAAACTCTGATCATTCTGCCTTAATCTTCCCCTCTGGTCACCAAAATAACCTAAAAAATAATAATAGAAGCAAATAAAAAGCTCAGACTGGAAGATTCAAAAGTAACGAAAAATTCCAAGCCTGTTCTGAGGTTGTTGGAGCTGCTCCCTCACCTCATGGAGTCATTTTGTTGGGATGAAGTCAGAGATCTCCTCGTTGTTCCTGAACAGAGGCTTCACATCTGAGATTTCTCTGTGTCTCCAACAAGAAAGGGATCCCAGGGAAGGAAAGTTTAAAAGGGAATGAAAACAAACCCAGAAAGTTGTAATGAGCCACTCTCGTCTTATCAAAGGGCTTTGACACCTTTGAGATGAGACAACTTTATCTTTGACATCTGTGAGAGATGTGGCCAGGAAATGTTCCCATCTTGGCAAACCTGAATAAAGTGGCTCAAACATCAAGGCCAGGATGGATGTGGAGCACCCTGGTCTGGTGGAAGGGGCCCATGGCAGGGGGTGGAGTGAGATGGGCTTTAAGGTCTTTCCCAACCCAAACAACTCCATGATTCTGTGAGTGCCTCCACCTCCTCCTGAGGTCTGTTCTGGTGACTCAAAGTGACAAGTTCCCTCGTCACTGATCCTGGTTTCCTGCACAGCAGGTTGGTTGTGTCAGAAGGAAAGGCAGCCCAGCCAAGGAGGTGCCCCTTAGAGCACAGAAAATCAGAGAGGGGAGATGAGGCATTGCCCTCCATCCTGGCACTGTGATGGGTTCCTGGAGGGGTGAACCAACACTGCCCACCTGAACCCTCCTTCCCCCCCACTGAAACCCCTGGGGATGGCTCTGTCTTTGCAGAGTGGGCTGGTTTAAAGGTGAACCTGCAGGAGAAACAAACCCAGCTCAGGAGAGATTATGAATCAGAGTTACAATTTAATAACAATATTGCAATAAATGCAATGGCACAAAGAGAAATTGGGTTTAACCCCCAACCCCAGCAGTCTAACCCAGCCCCCTGGGGCACAAACACAGGGGGGTTTGGTGGCCCCTGTGCTGAGCCCCACGTGGTTCCCTTGAGTCCAAAGGAAAAGGAAGGGACAAACCTGTTGGTGCAGATGATGGCACAGTCTGGGCCAGAGTGGTGGCTCCTCCTGGCCAGGGGCTGCTCCTCCTCTGCATCCAAGGAGTGATCCCAGAAGTCCCCAAAGGCCAAGATTGTCTCCCCTCAGGTTTGGGTGGGAGCCCCCAGTGCCTCCCCCAGGGCAGGGAGTTCCACACTGGGGGATCTGCCTCTGGCACTCAGGGGGGATTTTGGAATGGTTGCTGGCCCATGGGCAGAGCTGAGCCCTCAGGTGGGTGTGGAGGTGCCAAGGACTCCCTGCAGGGCAGTTCTCCCAGCTCCTCTGCCAGGCTTCTTTCCCAGCCAGCTCCCAGCCTGAGGGCTCAGCTGTGCCCTGGGCAGCTGCTGCCAATGGGCCCTTGGGAACAGTTGCTGGGCAATGAATGGAGGGTTTGGAATGCACAGCTTTGGGCACCCCCACACAGGGACAAACTGGGCCCACCTGCTGAACTGGGACACTCAATTTGCTGCTTTTGCAGAAGAACAACCCAAATGAGTGGTAAAGGATTCTCTGGTGGTTTATTCCCGTTGTGAGATGTTTCCAGAAAAACCCACCTCACTGAGAACTTCAGAACAGAGTTCTGACCTCAAATGAATTGTCTGCAAGGACACCCTGAGAGGAGCATCACTGGTGCCTGATCCCCAAAGCTGAGAGGAACCAACCCTGTTTTCTGAGCACAGTTCCCACCTCTGGAAGGTCTCACCAAACATTCCTCTTTCCACCTGGAAAAGGATGAAATAATTTCTGCCAAAGCTTGTTTTTTTCCCCCACTATAGATTGATGAAATAGTCTCTGAAACTTCCCCTCAGAGCAGCAGAGAAAAGCAATGGCACAGAAAATAAAAAAGCTTAGAAGAACCAGCAATCTGCTGTTAATATTTTCCCAACTTTTTTGCTTCACTGGAAAAATTGAAAAATTTTCACTGCAAGTTAACTCAGAATGTGATTTCCCCCCCCCCCCCCTCCATTTGGCCATTGAACCAAAACAATGTGGAGTCTCTGAGCTCTTATTGGCACCTCTTTCTGTTCAGTTGGTTTGGTTCATTGCCCCTCTGTTCAGGAGCTCTCTAATTGCATGTGCTGTGCTCAGGAGGACGTGGAGCAGAAGGCTCTGCCTCCTCTGCCTGATTACAGGTTATTTTGTTGGAGCACAGGAGAAAGGGAGAGTCATTTGTGTCTCCTCTCCACATTCAGAGCCACCAAGTATTCACATTATCCAGGAATCCCAAGCTGAGAGCTCATTTTATTAAAAAAAAAAACAACAAACCAACAAAAAATTGTTGTTCTGTCAGTAAATGCCACTTTCTGATGAGTGAGATGTTGCTCAGGAATGTGTTGACTTCAATCACAGTTTATTTGAAAAAAACCCCAACCCTACAGAGTGGAGCTGTTTTGATTTTTCCATTTGAAGTGATTTTTCATTTTAGGTTGTTTTTTTTTATTTTTTTTTCATCCATTGATATTAAAATTACATTCAGTTTTTAAAGGTAAAACAGGTGGGAGATATTCCAGTCATTAAACAAAAAAACCCCAAAACTTGAATGATCCCCAAAGCTGTTGCATCTCCTCAGAATTTTATAGGAAATATGGACCAGGGGGTGGAATCTCTATCTCAGAATCACAAAAAAAAAAGATGGAGAAATTGGGAAATCCCTCAAGAGAATGATGGAATTGCAGAATGGATTGTGTTGGAAGGGGTATCAAAGGTCTCTCCTGAGCTGGATTCATTTCTCCTGCAGGTTTAGCTTTTAACCAGCAGCAGCACCAACTCTCTCTGTATCTCCCCCATCCCACCCCACCCCCTCCCACCCTACCCCGCCCCACCCCACCCCCTCCCACCCCACCCCACCCCATCCCATCCCATCCCATCCCACCCCATCCCATCCCATCCCATCCCACCCCACCCCATCCCATCCCATCCCACCCCACCCCATCCCATCCCATCCCATCCCATCCCATCCCATCCCATCCCATCCCATCCCATCCCATCCCATCCCATCCCATCCCATCCCATCCCATCCCATCTTCCACGGACAATGGACAGCCCAGTTCTACCCCCACCTCTCACATCTCTGCCTTTCCCCTCAGTTCTTTGACAGCTGCTCTGCCCCCACCTTTTGTCCAAACACCAGCTCTGAGTTGAGGCAAATGAGACCAACCTCGAGGTGTGACTGGCAGGAGCCCCAACAGATGCCAGGCTGAGGTTTCAGAGCATGGACAGAGCAACAGACACACCAGGGAGGTCCAATCTGACCCTGGCACACCAAGAACAACCAGTTGCTGTGGGTTTCAGGCTTCCATTTGTACCCTCTGACCACCAGCCAAGAGACTTCAGGGATTCTTTGCCTTCCAGGGCCAACTCAAGCCCCACATTTCCAAAGGGTTTCTGTGTTTCCTTTGTTGTTGATCTTCATATTTTGTCGAGTGCTTGGAGAAAGGTGGAGGGGAAAGATGGAGCTGCTCCCACCAGTTCTCCTGCTCTCCTTGGGTGGGCTCAGGTTTCAAAGGGAGTCTGAGCCTGCCAGGGAAGACAGAAGGAAATGTGTGCCAACATTTATAGCTACAACACAGGGCTCCTTCCATGATGGGAAGAATAAAGGTTTTTGAAAGCTCAGGTTTCTCCTTCCTCCTTCAGAAAGGGAATTTACAGACAGAGGAAATTAATTAGCCATTGCATCTTAATTGCCAAGAGCAGAATGTCTTCTTTTGATTCACGACACATTAAGCCATTCAAACAATTCCTTGCAAATGATATGGTTGAAGAGAACCTGAGAGACTCATCAAGCAGGGACCACCAGCACAACCTGAGGGAGAAGCCTTTCTGCTGGGGTGGCACTGCCAGGGGAGCTTCAAATGGGCCTGTTCTGGCAAAAAAACTCATAAATTCCTTCCCAAAATAGCACATTTAGGGGTGTTAGGAGGAGACTTCAGTCACTCAGAGGAGAACCTTTGGGTAAAAAGGCCTCACTGTTGTGATTTAACCCCATCCAGCAACTCAGTCCCACCCAGGCACTCTGGTGGGATGGGAGAGAGAACCAGAAGGGTGAAAGGGAGAAAACTCATGGGCTGAGATAGAGACAGTCTAATGGGGAAGGGAAGAGCTGTGCGTGGCAGCAAAGGGAAGGCAGGAATTCAGTCCCCACTTGCCAGGGCAGTGGGTGCTCAGCCAGCCCATCCCCAGCAGGGCAGGGCTCCATCAAGGGCAACCATGACTTGGGAAGAGAAGTACCATCACCCTGAGCCTCCTCTCCTTCCTTCTCCTCCTCCCAGCTTTGGATACTGGGCATGGCACCCACATGGACTGGGGTATCCCCAAATCATGGAATGGTTGGAGTTGGAAAGGGACCTTGAAGCCCATCCCACCCCACCCCTGCCATGGGCAGGGACACCTCCCACAAGCCCAGGTTGCTCCAAGACCTGTCCAACCTGGCCTTGGACACTCCCAGGGATGGGGCAGCCACAGTTTCTCCTCCAAGCTCTGAATAAATCCAAGGTCCTCAGGAAATGACCAAACGAATTGCTCTGAGGCACTGGTGGGGATGGACAACACAGTCCAAGCCTGGGGTCGTGCTTGGTTGCCCATCAAAAATGGGATCCACCAAAAGCTGCAGGAGGAATCCTGAGCCACCAGTTGTTAGAAGTGACCCCACCCCTCTGAGCAGCCAGTGGGCACCTCCAGGTGCAGCCAGTGAGCACCTCCAGGTGCAGCCAGTGGGCACCTCCAGGTGCAGCCAGTGGGCACCTCCAGGTGCAGTCAGTGGGCTCCAGGAGCAGCCAGTGGGCACCAAGAGCAGCCAGTGGGCACCTCCAGGTGTAGCCAGTGGGCACCAAGAGCAGCCAGTGGGCACCTCCAGGTGGCACCAGGAACAGCCAGTGGGCACCTACAGGTGCAGCCAGTGGGCTCCACGAGCAGCCAGTGGGCACCAAGAGCAGCCAGTGGGCACCTCCAGGTGCAGCCAGTGGGCTCCAGGAGCAGCCAGTGGGCACCTCCAGGTGCAGCCAGTGGGCACCAGAAGCAGCCAGTGGGCACCAGGAGCAGCCAGTGGGCACCTCCAGGTGCAGCCAGTGTGCACCAAGAGCAGCCAGTGGGCACCTCCAGGTGCAGCCAGTGGGCACCAGGATCAGCCAGTGGGCACAAAGAGCAGCCAGTGGGCACCAAGAGCAGCCAGTGGGCACCAGGAGCAGCCAGTGGACATCTCCAGGTGCAGCCAGTGGGCTCCAGGAGCAGCCAGTGGGCACCTCCAGGTGCAGCCAGTGGGCTCCAGGAGCAGCCAGTGGGCACCAGGAGCAGCCAGTGGGCACCAAGAGCAGCCAGTGGGCACCAGGAGCAGCCAGTGGGCACCTCCAGGTGGCACCAGGAGCAGCCAGTGGGCACCAGATGCAGCCAGTGGGCACCAGGAGCAGCCAGTGGGCACCTCCAGGTGCAGCCAGTGGGCACCAAGAGCAGCCAGTGGACATCTCCAGGTGCAGCCAGTGGGCTCCAGGAGCAGCCAGTGGGCACCTCCAGGTGCAGCCAGTGGGCACCAAGAGCAGCCAGTGGGCACCAGGAGCAGCCAGTGGGCACCTCCAGGTGGCACCAGGAGCAGCCAGTGGGCACCAGGAGCAGCCAGTGGGCACCTCCATCTCCCTGATGTTCCTCCTCACCCTCCCTTCTGGTTGGCAAGAATTCATCAGATCGTTTTTCCCCGACAATTCCACGTGGATTGATTTCCCAGCCCTACTCCCCACAGCAGAGGGGGTTGGTTTCCTTCTTGTTGTCCCTGCAGAGTTTTTAACAAGTGTATGAAAGGAATTCAAGCTGTGAGACACGGAGGGCAATCCAGTCCTCTCCTTCCTGGGCTTCCAACCCCACTCCCTGGGAGAGCTTTTTGCAGAGATGCTTTAAAGCTCCAGATCAATGTGCACTTGGTGTTTACCACGAAAATCAACATTTCAGCCTAAAAGGGAAAGGAATTTTCGAGTCACCTGCCATTTAAATGGCATCTCTCCCAGCCACTAATTTCATGCAAATCTCAGGCAGCTTCCTTGTATTTTGTCGTTTCAGTGCGTTTTTTGTGCTGGTGGTTTTTATGCTAATGAGCCGCTCCGCCGCTAACGAGGGCTTTGCACTGATCACTTTACAGTAATTACCCCGCTGGGTGTGTGCTCAGCGCTCTCAGCTCTCTGGCACCTCTTCTTTGTTGCTGCAGGAGGGAAGTGAGATCTCCCTGTCAGCCTGAGAGTGGGCTTTGGCTTGCTGTGACTTTTCTGCAGCTCTGATCAACATCAGAATTCCAGCAGATGTTCCAGGGATGACAAACACAAGGCTGTGGGTTTGGTAAGAGCTTGGAAAGCTGGGGATGGGAAATAAGGACATGAGGGCTTGCTCTGCTCCTTCAGGAGAAATGGATCTGCCACCAGCACATCCTATCCTGGCACTGGGATGGAAACATGGAGACCTTCAGGGATTTGTTACTCAGAATCCATTTGGCCAAGGACAGGATGGATGAATCAGTACCCAGGGAAGGAGAAGGGAGGAAAAAGTGGCCCTGAATTGCCCTTATAAAGGAAGAAAATAAGAACATGGAGAACCACAGTGAGAAAGGATGAGAGGCAGTAGATGGATCTTTTTGTTCAGGGATTTTCTACAAGGGCCTGGAGTGACAGGACACAGGGAATGGCTTCCCACTGCCAGAGGGCAGGGATAGGTGGGATATTGGGAAGGAATTCCTCCCTGGGAGGGTGGGCAGGCCCTGGCACAGGTTGGGCAGAGAAGCTGTGGCTGCCCCATCCCTGGGAGTGTCCAAGGCCAGGTTGGAGCACCCTGGACTGGTGGGAGGTGTCCCTGCCCATGGCAGGGGTGGCACTGGATGTGCTTTAAGGTGCCTTCCAACCCAAACCATTCCATGATTCTGTGATAACCCCTTACAGAGCCAGGAATGGAAGAGCAGCACACTGTGCCCTGCTCACCCTGTGGCAGTGCCAGGCAGGCTCTTCCCAGTACCTGTTGCCTTGTTTGTCCCATCACCCACCCAAAGGAGGGTTGGCAGCCCTGGGAGCACAAAGTTTTAATTCTTCTCAGAGAGCTGCAAGATGCTGGGGGGGGCTCTGGATCTGCTGGATGAGGGACAGGCTGGGGAGCTCCCCAGTGCACCCAGAAGGGTGTGAGGAGCCCACCCACTTTTCTTGCTCTCTTAGGTCTCCTCATCCCTCAGTTTGTTCAACACCAACTGCTCTGCTGCTCCTTCCTGTATAATTTGAAAATCACAGAATCACAGAATGGATTGGGTTGGAAAAGACCTCTGAGATCATCAAGTCCAACCCTTGGGCCAACTCCAGTCCCTTTACCAGATCATGGCACTCAGTGCCACGGCCAAGCTCAGCTGAAAAACCTCCAGGGATGGGGAATCCACCCCCTCTCTGGGCAGCCCATTCCAATCCCTGAGCACTCTCTCTGTAAAGAATTTCTTTCTCATCTCCAACTTCAATTTCCCCTGGCAGAGCTTGAGCCCATCGTGCCCCCTTGTCCTATTGCTGAGTGCCTGGGAGAAGAGACCAACCCCCACCTGGCCAGAACTTCCCTTCAGGCAGTTCCAGACAGTGCTGAGGTCACCTCTGAGCCTCCTCTTCTCCAGGCTGAACACCCCCAGCTCCCTCAGCCTCTCCCCACAGCACTTGTGCTCCAGTCCCTTCTCCAGCCTCGTTGCTCTTCTCTTCTCACTTGGGTTGGAAGAGACCTCTGAGATCATCAACCCTTGATCCAACCCCACTGGGATCACTCTGGCACTCTGTGCCCTGGGCTGGTGATCACAGTGGGGTTGGATCAAGACATGTTGGATTCTCTGTCCCTGGAGGTGTTTCAGAGGACACTCAGTGCCACATCCAGTCCCTTCTCCAGCCTCGTTGCTCTTCTCTGGCCCCTCTCCAGCCCCTCAATAATTTCTCCCTGTGGTCCCAGAGTGAATCCCAGTCCCAGTTTGCACTGGTGGAAAGGGAAACCAACCCAGCTGGTGCAGCAAAGCACTCCCAGCCCAGGGCTCTTGACCTGGATTCTGCTGCCCCCAGCTCACTCCCTGCAGCTCTGGAGTGGCACAGTCTGGGCTCTGTGTAAGGGCTCTGAGTAAACTCAATGACAGCCTGAAATGGAACATGACACACAATCACTGCCAAGCACGTTGAGAAGAGATTAACGTGCAGCCTCGGGAAATGGAAAAAAAAAAAAAAAAAAGGAAAAAATAACCCCAGCAAGTTTCATTTTGTCCTCAGTGTTCTTGACAGAAGAATCACCTGCAACTGGCTCAGACTGTGCTGAAAGCTGAGCTGAGCAGCTGATGGAGCAGCCAGGGCTGAGGATGACTCTCCTACCCTTCTGCTTTGATGGAGATAAGGTTGAAACACACTTTAGATTAGGAGGCACCAGGAAGGTGATGGCAGAGCAGCCCAGGACGGGAGCACGGAATGTAAACAGCAACATGGGGAGAAAATAATTGAAAAGAGTCTGCCAGGCAGAACAAGTGACTGGGAGAGGTCAGGCCCTTGGGCTGCCTCCTGTGAGGGGAGTGCAGAGAAACCTGGCAATTAAAACTCTGGCACACCAGAGCTGCTGCCTGAGCAATGGGAACGTCTCAGAACTGGCACCTTCTGTGCCTGGCACTGGGTGAACACACAGGGAGAAGGAGCAAAGAGCTTCAACCTGGGCAAAGCCAGGCAGGGAGAAGCAGGTGAAGGGTTTGGGAGCAGCACAGGTTTTGTTGTCCTGCTTTTTAAGCCTATCCTGTTGTTTGGAAGGGCTGGAATGAGAGGGGTGGTCACCCCATCACCCTGCAAGCCTTGGGGGGCACGGGGATGCCACAGCACCCACTGGGTCTCAGATAAAGACAGGGCAGGGAGGGCAGCAGGAGAGCTCTTGAGGCTTGGCATGGAGGGGGAACTGCTGATTCAGGCACAGCTGGCCCCAGAAACAAAAGCTTCTGGTCCTTCAGAGGAGGCAGGTCCTGCCCAGGGCAGTCCAGCTCCTTCTTCTCTGAGCTCTTGCTCCCTGACCCAACAGTCAGTGCCAGCACAGCCATGGGTGCAGTTACAGATTTCAGAGTCCACCAAAGGGCTGGTGTGAGACAGGAAGGGAGAGAGACACTTCTGATCTGCCTTGGAAAGCAGCCAGAACCTGGTGGACCTCAGCACTGTCTGGAACTGCCTGAAGGGAAGTTCTGGCCAGGTGGGGGCTTGGTCTCTTCTCCCAGGCACTCAGCAATAGGACAAGGGGGCACGATGGGCTCAAGCTCTGCCAGGGGAAATTGAAGTTGGAGATCAGACAAGAATTCTTTGCAGAGAGAGTGCTCAGGGATTGGAATGGGCTGCCCAGAGAGGGGGTGGATTCCCCATCCCTGGAGGTTTTTCAGCTGAGCTTGGCCGTGGCACTGAGTGCCATGATCTGGTAAAGGGACTGGAGTTGGGCCAAGGGTTGGACTCAATGATCTCGGAGTGCTTTTCCAACCCAATCCATTCTGTGATTCTGTGGATGTGGCACTGAGTGAGAATCCACCATGTCTTGATTCGACCCCACTGTGATCACCAACCCAGGGCACAGAGTGCCAGAGTGATCCCAGTGGGGTTGGATCAAGGGTTGGACTTGATGATCTCAGAGGTCTCTTCCAACCCAACCCATTCTGTGATTCTCTGTTGGTGGATTCCCCATCCCTGGAGGTTTTTCAGCTGAGCTTGGCCATGGCACTGAGTGCCATGATCTGGTAAAGGGACTGGAGTTGGACCAAGGGTTGGACTTGATGATCTGGGAGGTCTTTTCCAACCCAATCCATTCTATGATTCGATGAAACGCAGATAAGGCCCCTCTAACTCTCATGAGGCACTTGAGCTGCTGAATGGCACTTCAAGGGCTCCAGAGCAAAGAATTCCCAGAGACTGATGTCCACTGAGCCCACCTCCTCCTTTCCACTCTTCAGGCTTCTCCAGGCTATGCTGAGCCATTGACAAGCCACAGGAATGTCCCTGGTTTGGGATCTCCAGCCACATCAACAGGGGGTGATCACTACCAGACAGGACAGAATGTGCCTGGTGGGAAAAGAATCATGGAATGCTTTGGGTTGGAAGGGACCTTAAAGTCCATCCAGTGCCACCCCCTGCCATGGGCAGGGACACATCCCAGCAGCCCAGGTTGCTCCAAGCTCTGTCCAACCTGGCCTTGGGCACTTCCAGGGATGGATAAATCCCTAATTCCCACAGCAAAAATCTGAGTGATGCATCCAATAGTTTTTTTTTGCTCATTTACTCGACAAGTGCAATATATATTTAATATTTACCTCGATGTTTTACAGCATCACAGCAACTGTTCCCCACAACAGACTTTGCCAAAGTTCCTGGACATTTAGGAATGAGACACATCCCACAGCTCTGGGCTGTTGCATCTGTGTGGTGAGAGCAGAAGGAAAGAGAAGAGAGAGAAGGGAGGATGGATTTTTGAGAGAGGCAGATTTTTAAGCCTTTATTGAATTATTACATCTCCAAAAGGTTAAAAAAGGAGCATCTTTAGAATATCTCCAAATTGTCTTTTCTTCTTTCTTGAAGAGGAGACAAAGCAAAGAACCAAATACAAATGAAATTAAATCAAATGAGTTCCTGGACTGCTTAAGATGGTATTTTACCCCCATTTAAAGCATCCCTCAGGAGATGAGGCTGATTTAATAAGGCTGAGAGATGATGCTGTGCAGACTGAAATGCCTTGATGAAAGAATAACTTGGCTGGGGCTGCACCAGCCTGGGAAACCTCTTCCAGCTTCTTAAAAGGGACTCTTTTAATCCACTCCTGGAAGAAGAAAAAAAAAAAAAAAAGAGAATCAAGCAGAAGACATTCATAAAGGGGAATAAAAGCTGCAAATGCTTACCCAGCCCTGAGGTGGAAAGTGCTCTAATCACAGGTTTAATTGCAAAGGGTAACAGTTTAACTGGGGGATTTGAATGGAGATACTTGAAGGCAGGAGGACCTTCGTGGTGGCTAAAAGTGGATTTGTAGATCTCTAAAATATTTGATCACCTACAACAGCAGAGGAGTTGGGCTGAAGGGGCAAATCCCACACGTTGGGAGCCTGTGGGATAGAAATCCAAGGGCTGCTGAGGAGCAGGACAGAAGTGTCCTCTCCAAACCCAAGGAGATCCCAGGGCATGGAAACCAGGTGGGTCCCCTGTGACCACAGGGACTGTGTTGGTTCACTCTGGGCTTCTTCTGGAGGGGGAGAAGGTGCCCTGTGAGGAACCAGGAACCAGGATCTCTGCACACCTTGCCTGTGGCTGCTCCTTGCCAGCTCCTGGGACACCAGCCCTGCTCAGGAGTTTGGGGTCCACCCTGCCTGGAGGTCCTGCTGCTGCTGCTGCACAAAATGAGGTGCTTTGACTGAGAAAAAACCCCAAACCAGGACTAAAATGAACACCAGGGTTCCCTCTGCCTTAAACCACAGGGCCAGGCCTCCAGTAGAGATGCAGAGACTTCCACAATCCTGGGACTTGGTAACTTGGAGCTCTGGGTTCCCACCTGGGGCTGGAAGGCTGTGATGGACTGAGGTGTGTGGAGCTTCTCCTGTGAGGCAGAGATGCCTCTTCATGGTCACTCCCCAGGGGCTGAGAGAAAGAGAAAGCTCTTCCTGCACCTCATGTGGTGAGTCCTGTCAGTCTCTACTTAATGATTGTTTCTTTTGCCAGCTTTGAGAGAATTCCTTTATTATAATTCCTTTGATACAGAGCCCTACACTGCTTGATGTTGTCTTATACCCTCCCAGTAGAGTTTTTGGCATTTACACTGGGTAGTAAATAATTCTGATTAAGATCTTTCACCTGTTCATTTGTCATAATAAATAATTCAGTTTTTACAGATATATCCCTTTGCCATCATTAAAAACCTGCAGGACAAAGTGATTTAATCAGAGTTTTAGAACTCCTGAAATTCAAACCATTGCCACAGTTCAAGGCTAAGCTGCACCTGAGCCCTTCTCTGAGGAGTTTAGAAAGAAAGGGAGTCCTTTCTGCACCTCCTGATTCCAAAAGGCCATTTTTAATCACTTCACCCAAGCCTTCCACTCCCCCACAGCACCACCCCAAAGTCCTTCCTGTCCCTCTCCCTTCCATCAGCAGGAACAAAACAGGGCCAAGTTTCTGATTAAGATGCACAAACAGTTCCCTTCTCCAGCTGATGCAATAAATGGGCTGAGTAAAAGCTCCTCGTGGTGCTTTATGGAGCTGCTCTGAGAGGGTGAGAACCTGTTTGTTGCATATTATTAAATGATGGAAAACACCCAAACTCACCAGCACAATGGATGTGGCTCTGGTGAGAACAGGATTGAGCCCCCTGGGCAGTGGAGGGAGGGCAAAGGGGCCTCTCTCCCTGTGATTACAGCTCAGAGTGACCAAAACCAACAGCAGATCCCACAACAGGTACAGAAAACACTCTGCCAGTCCTGGTGGTTCAGAGCCCAAGGGGGGTTTTTCCTCTCCCTCTCATCAGTTCATGTCCCCAAGCCAAGTGTGAGTTCCCAAGGGGTGTTTTTTCTCCCCCCTTCATCAGTTCATGTCCCCAAGCCAAGTGTGAGTTCCCAAGGGGTGTTTTTTCCTCTCCCTTTTGGCAGTTTGTGTCCCCAAGCCAAGTGTGAGCTCCCAAGGGGGGTTTTTCCTCTCCCCTTCATCAGTTCATGTCCCCAAGCCAAGTGTGAGTTCCCAAGGGGTGTTTTTTCTCCCCCTTTCAGCAGTTCATGTCCCCAAGCCAAGTGTGAGTTCCCAAGGGGTGGTTTTTTCTCCCCCTTTCAGCAGTTCATGTCCCAAAGCCACGTGGGAATTCCCTGCTCAGGAGAGCAGAACCTCCAGGAACATCACAAACCTCTTTGGGGGCTTTTGTGGCAGCACAGGGAGGGCTGGGGGGACATTGGGCTCTTTGCAGAGCTCATCAGGCCTGGGGGATTTGGGGCAGAAATTCCACCTTCCCTTGGGTGGAGCTGGGGCTGAGAATCTTCCCTTGGTTGGAGCTTTGCTAGGAAGGATCTGAGCAACCTGGTCCTGTGGATCTGGGAAGGGGCTGGAGGTGTCCAGGGAAGGGAATGGATCCGGGAAGGGGCTGGAGGTGTCCAGGGAAGGGAATGGATCTGGGAAGGGGCTGGAGGTGTCCAGGGAAGGGAATGGATCTGGGAAGGGGCTGGAAGTGTCCAGGGAAGGGAATGGATCTGGGAAGGGGCTGGAGGTGTCCAGGGAAGGGAATGGATCTGGGAAGGGGCTGGAGGTGTCCAGGGAAGGGAATGGATCTGGGAAGGGGCTGGAGGTGTCCAGGGAAGGGAATGGACCTGGGAAGGGGCTGGAGGTGTCCAGGGAAGAGAATGGACCTGGGAAGGGGCTGGAGCAGCAGGAAAGGCTGAGGGAGCTGAGGGGGATCTGAGAACAGGGACAGGAGGAGAGGGAACCTCAAGTTGTGCCAAGGGGTGTTTAAATTGGATATTGGGGGATATTTCTTCCTGGAAAGGGTTGTCCAGCCCTGGCACAGCTGCCCAGGGCAGTGGTGGAGTGCCCACCATCCCTGGAGGGATTTAAAGGCCATGTGGATGTGGCCCTTGGGGACATGGTCAGTGGTGGCCTTGGCAGGGCTGGTTCAACATTTGGACTTGATGATCTCAAGGGGTTTTTTTTTCAATGATTCTGTAAAGTTTTACCAAGAAAGGGGGACAGTCCATGTGCAGTTTGATGTCTCAGATGGGAATAGTTGCTGGGAGCTCTTTGTGCCCCAAAGAGAGATGGGCTGGGAATTCCAGGGGAGTTCAGGTTTTATGGATTAGGTTCCATTTTAATGAAGGAGTGGAAATCATGTCAGGATCTGGACCTGAAGACAGACCCATGAAATGGTTTGGGTTGGAAAGGATGTTAAAGATCCCCCAGTTCCACCCCTTTCCATGGGCAGGGAAACCTCCCACAGTGCCAGGTTGCTCCAAGTCCCATCCAACACTTCCAGGGATGGGGCAGCCACAACTTCTCTGGGCTTTCTCTCCTACTCTTTGTCAAGGTTTGAAGCTCTTGTTAAATAACTTTCAGTGCTTAACTCTGGTCACAGCTTTGCTTGGGAGCCACACAGGGAGCAGCAGCTTCAGGTCCTGCTGAGAGTGCCCTGAATTGCTGGGCACTGGCACCAACAGCAACAATCTCAGCTGTTTGTTGGGCCCTGAACAACTTTAGGATATTGGCAAAATAGCCCATATTTTATTTTTAGGTATCCTTTGAGATGCACTTCGAGAGGGATCCTGGAAAAGCAGAGTTGAGAAAGGGAAGGCATTGTGAGTCTGGAAACTGTTCCTCCACTCAGGATTGCTGAAAGTGCTTGAAAGTTTCTGCAAATGGAAAAGCAAACCCATTTATTTTCCAGCCACAACATTGGCATGAGGAACCCAGCAGTAAGTGACTCTCAAACACAAAGGGCTTGTTTCACCCAGGCCTTCTCTAAAGGGCACTTAAAGCATGAGCTTGTGGGGGGCTGAAAGGCAGAGAATAATTGAAATGTAAGGCCCATCTTAAGAATAATTGAAATACAAGGCACATCTTAACATCCAGGAGCTCTGCAGCCAGCACAGAGCTTTGAATCACAGGATGGGTTGGGTTGGAAGGGACCTCAAAGCTCATCTGGTTCCACTCCCTGCCATGGGCAGGGACATCTCCCACCAGCCCAGGGTGCTCCAAGCCCTGTCCAACCTGGCCTTGGGCACGGCCAGGGATCCAGGGGCAGCCACAGCTTCTCTGCCCAACCTGTGTCAGGGCCTGCCCACCCTCTCAGGGCAGGATTTATCCCCCATATCCCACCTAACCCCACCTGTGGCAGTGGGAAGCCACTCTCCTGGTCCTGTCCCTCCACAGCCTTGCAAGAACTCACCCCCCAAGCTGCCAACATCCTGCCCACATCCCACCCCATCCTCTTCTCCTCTTGCCCCCCAAATCCCTGGGCTGTCCTTCCCCAGCCCTCCCAGAGACCAAGGACACAGCCCTGCAATGTCCAACCCTTCACTCCCACCTCTGGCAGTGCCTTCAGGCTTTAATTTCCCACTCAGATTGTATCTCATTTCCCCTGAACATTCTTTTTCAATCAGCACAAAACAAGCCCCAATTTCTCTGCTGGAACATTTTGTTGGTCACTTCACACTCGAGACAGTGACACAAAGTCTGTGGGGATTGGGACTGGGATGGAGCATCACCTCTTCCTGCAAAAGCCCCTCTGGAAAACAGGGTGTGTTTGGAAAATCCCAGCTGTTTCTTTGTGTTTTGGCCAAGTATTTTCTCCTCCTGAAAGGCACTTACCCTGGGCTGGTTAACAAGACAGATTAATTCATGTGGATCCTTCCAGAGCTGTCACTGGTGGGGAGAGAGCTTTGATTGTATTATTCCCTATTGTCAACACGGGCACTTTATAATAGATTTATGGCTAATAAAATCTTTTAGTAGGAGAAGGGTCCTTGAGTTTCAATTTTGAACCTTTGGCCCTTGCTCAAATCACCAGCAGATGCAACATTAATAAAAGCAAATAGCACGTGGCTACTAAAGAGACATATGGTTGGGTCCTGGAGAAGGGCAGTAAAACACAGGAGAGGGATCTTTACAATCTGCTTTGACCTGAAGGAATCACTCTTGGAGTGCTAAAGCTGCTCTGTGCAGACACATGGTATAGGATGGCTCAGATGAGGGGAGCCATTCCCAGAAATGCAGGAGTTCTGGGTTGATGCACAGCACATTTTCTTCTGAAATCCTTGGGGGAATTCACAAACGGGGAGGGCTGAGGAAAGAACTGAACTGAACAGCTGAGGGAGCAAACAGGGGGGGAAATGGAGAAAAGACAGAGCTTTGGGGAAAACCAAATGATCTGCTCTCTGCTGCTGGCTCTGCCTAAGCTGTAGAGTGCAGGACAGGCTGCCAGGATCACAGAATCACAGAATGGATTGGGTTGGAAAAGCTCTTCGAGATCATCAAGTCCAACCCTTGGTCCAACTCCAGTCCCTTTACCAGATCAGCAAGTCCAACCCTTGATCCAAGCCCACTGTGATCACCAGCCCAGGGCACAGAGTGCCAGAGTGATCCCAGTGGGGTTGGATCAAGACATGGTGGATTCTCACTCAGTGCCACATCCACAGAATCACAGAATGGATTGGGTTGGAAAAGACCTTCGAGATCATCAAGTCCAACCCTTGGGCCAACTCCAGTCCCTTTACCAGATCATGGCACTCAGTGCCACGGCCAAGCTCAGCTGAAAAACCTCCAGGGATGGGGAATCCACCCCCTCTCTGGGCAGCCCATTCCAATCCCTGAGCACTCTCTCTGCAAAGAAGTTTTTTCTGCTCTCCAACTTCAATTTCCCCTGGCAGAGCTTGAGCCCATCGTGCCCCCTTGTCCTATTGCTGAGTGCCTGGGAGAAGAGACCAACCCCCAGCTGGCCAGAACTTCTCTTCAGGCAGTTCCAGACAGTGCTGAGGTCACCTCTGAGCCTCCTCTTCTCCAGGCTGAACACCCCCAGCTCCCTCAGCCTCTCCCCACAGCACTTCTACTCCAGTCCCTTCTCCAGCCTCGTTGCTCTTCTCTTCTCACTTGGGTTGGAAGAGACCTCTGAGATCATCAACCCTTGATCCAACCCCACTGGGATCACTCTGGCACTCTGTGCCCTGGGCTGGTGATCACAGTGGGGTTGGATCAAGACATGGTGGATTCTCACTCAGTGCCACATCCATAAAATCATAGAATGGATTGGGTTGGAAAAGACCTTCGAGATCATCAAGTCCAACCCTTGGGCCAACTCCAGTCCCTTTACCAGATCATGGCACTCAGTGCCACGGCCAAGCTCAGCTGAAAAACCTCCAGGGATGGGGAATCCACCCCCTCTCTGGGCAGCCCATTCCAATCCCTGAGCACTCTCTCTGCAAAGAATTTCTTTCTCATCTCCAACTTCAATTTCCCCTGGCAGAGCTTGAGCCCATCGTGCCCCCGTGTCCTATTGCTGAGTGCCTGGGAGAAGAGACCAACCCCCACCTGGCCAGAACTTCCCTTCAGGATGCACCAGAGATCTCTCAAACCTGCCCTTAAATTCAAGCCAGAGACTTCAAACCATAGACTGGGGACTATTTAATCTCATTTTGGGTGCTCTGCTGGTCTACCCTCACCCACTGGGGTACCAAGAAGCAGCAGGAAAGCAATGACAGGTCTCACTGAGCAACCACATCTAGAAATGCAGCCCCTCCTGCATTCCATGTTCCTGCAGGGAGGGAGAGGAAAGGCCAGGCCTGGAAGGAAGCACTTCTGGTCACCTGATGCTCTGCAGAGATCCCTCCTCTCCTCATCCATATCCAGCAGACCTGTCATGGGATGTGCAACTCAGCACAGGTTGGATTCAAGTTGGATATTGGGGAATATTTCTTCATGGAAAGGGCTGTCCAGCCCTGGCACAGCTGCCCAGCCCTGGCACAGCTGCCCAGGGCAGTGGTGGTGTCACCACCTCTGGAAGGATTTAAAAGCTGGATAGATGTAGGGCCAGGGGTTAGTGGTGGGTTAAAGGTTGGACTCAAAGGTCTTAGAGGGACTTTTCCAACCTGCCAACTGTGTGATCCTACAAATCAGGAGTCCAGGTGAGCTTTGCTCTTGCACTGACCTTGGGCTCTGATGATTTGATGCTGCTCTCAGGGGTTTGATGCTCCACCAACACTGCTGGGACAGGGCAGACACCACACACTGGGAGTGAGAAGCTCCCCAAAGTGCAGCTCAGCCCTTCTCTTTCCCTGGGCACGGGCAGAGAGCACAGAGCATGAGGCACGTTGGGGGCTGCCATGCACATCCAGGGCTCTCTGCAAGTGGGGCTTTGTTGCTAATTAAATCCTTTCTGCTGATTATTTATAGCCTTGTATTTACTGGCTCATTGATTTTAGAGGCCATGTTAGTTTTCTTTTTTACATGTCTGCCTGAATGGGTAGATTAGAACTTATTACACAAAGAACAAGTGAATTGGTGTCAGAATGATCCATTACACAGATGGTCTGTGAGCAAAGGGCCTCTGTCTTTGGCTCTGACACGCTGAGAAGATGCTGAGCTCAGTTCATTTGGAGCAAAATGAGAGTTTCCCCCCTGCCTGTGGCAGTTTTGGGGAGCTCAGGCCTTTGGTTCCATGCGGGTTCTTCAGGTGCTGGTTGAGGGTTAGAGAGGAGACAACTGGGCAGGTGGACACCAAAGCTGTGTGTGAAACTTCAGGGGGTGCACAGTGAGGAGAAAAGGGTGTTTGCTGCCCAGAGTGAGAGGGCTGGGGGGTGTTAATTGAAATGAGCAGCAGCAGCTTTGGAAACAGCTGGTGACACGTGTGGAGCTCTGCCACGAGCTGCTGTGAGGGCTCCAGGTTTGGGTGGCTTCAGAACCACAGAAGCTGCTGGGAGAGGAGAGCCCCCAAGGGATCCTAAGCACAAAGTTAGGGTGGTTTAGGAAACCCCACAGTGACTGGGGGGCATCCAGGGGAGAGGACAGCACCCCAAAGGATCCTAAGCACAAAGCTAGGCTGGTTTAGGAAACCCCCCAGTTCCTGTGGGGCAAACAGGGGAGAGGAGAGCCCCCAAGGGATCCTAAACACAAAGTCAACCTGGTTTAGGAAACTCCACGAGCTCCTGTGGGGCATCCAGTGGAGAGGACAGCACCCCAAAGGATCCTAAACACAAAGTTACCCTGGTTTAGGAAGCCCAACAAACTCCTGTGGGGCATCCAGAGGAGAGGAGAGTCCCCAAGGGACCCTAAACACAAAGTTAGGCTGGTTTAGGAAACTCCCCAGCCACTGTGGGGCATCCAGGAGAGAGGACAGCACCCCAAAGGATCCTAAACACAAAGTTAGGCTGGTTCAGGAAACCCCCCAGTTCCTGTGGGGCATCCAGGGGAGAGGAGAGCCCCCAAGGGATCCTAAACACAAAGTTAGGCTGGTTTAGGAAACTCCCCAGCCACTGTGGGGCATCCAGGAGAGAGGAGAGCCCCCAAAGGATCCTAAACACAAAGTTACCCTGGTTTAGGAAGCCCAACAAACTCCTGTGGGGCATCCAGAGGAGAGGAGAGCCCCCAAGGGACCCTAAACACAAAGTTACCCTGGTTTAGGAAACTCCCCAGTTCCTGTGGGGCATCCAGGAGAGAGGACAGCACCCCAAAGGATCCTAAACACAAAGTTAGGCTGGTTTAGGAACCCCCCCAGTTCCTGTGGGGCAAACAGGGGAGAGGAGAGCCCCCAAGGGATCCTAAACACAAAGTTAACCTGGTTTAGGGAACCCCACGAGCTCCTGTGGGGCATCCAGGAGAGAGCAGAGCCCCCAAAGGATCCTAAACACAAAGTTAGGGTGGTTTAGGAAACTCCACAAGCTCCTGTGGGGCATCCAGGAGAGAGGACAGCACCCCAAGGGATCCTAAGCACAAAGTTAGGCTGGTTTAGGAAACTCCCCAGCCACTGTGGGGCATCCAGGAGAGAGGAGAGCCCCCAAGGGATCCTAAACACAAAGTCAACCTGGTTTAGGAAACTCCACAAGCTCCTATGGGGCATCCAGGGGAGAGGAGAGCCCCCAAAGGATCCTAAACACAAAGTTAGGGTGGTTTAGGAAACCCCACAAGCTCCTGTGGGACATCCAGGGGAGAGGAGAGCCCCCAAGGGATCCTAAGCGCAAAGTTAGGCTGGTTTAGGAAGCCCCACAGCCACCGTGGGGCATCCAGTGGAGAATAGAGCCCCCAAGGGACCCTAAACACAAAGTTAGGGTGGTTTGGGAAACTACACAAGCTCCTGTGGGGCATCCAGGGGAGAGCAGAGTCCCCAAAGGGATCCTAAACACAAAGTTAGGCTGGTTTAGGTATCCCCACAAGCTCCTGTGGGGCAAACAGGGGAGAGTAGAGCCCCCAGGGGATCCTAAACACAAAGTTACCCTGGTTTAGGAAACTCCACGAGCTCCTGTGGGGCATCCAGGGGAGAGGAGAGCCCCCAAAGGATCCAAAACACAAAGTTACCCTGGTTTAGGAAGCCCCATGAACTCCTGTGGGGCATCCAGGGCAATCAGCAGGATGTGCCCCCTGGATCCTCTCACTTTGCTCCTGGCAGCTGCACTTGGGCACTGAGATGGAGAAAAGGCTGAGCCAGGAGAGCTGATCCAAACCACCCTTTGTAAGGATCAAAATTCAGCTTCCAGCAGCAAAGAGAACTGACAAGCTTAAACAGTGACCTTTGGTCAAGAGAGGCTGAGACAAAATCCCATCACTAAGGACAGCAAGGCCTGTTGGAAAATACTTCCAAGATCATCCATTCCCCCCATGCCCATTAAACCACAGCAGAAAGTGCCACATCCACTTATTTTCTGAACTCTTCCAGACATGGTGACTCCACCACTGCCCTGGGCAGTTTTGCCAGTGCTGAACCACTTTTCCAGCCAAGGAATTTTCCCTAAAGTTGGTTAATAACACCAAAATTGTAGGTTTAGTTCTTGCAGGGGCTGTTCATTAAGGAGTTACACTCGATGATCCTTGGGGGTCCCTTTCAGCTCAGAATATTTTCTGATTCTGTCATATCCAACCTGAACCTGCCCTGGCTCAGTGCTCAGTTGCAGCATAAACTCATTTTTGAGGCTACCCAAGTGCCTGTCCCCCTGTTTTTAGTCAAACTTGGCACTCCAGTGAAGTGGCAGCAGGTCTTTTGCTGCCCCTGCTGTGGGTACCTGGCACATCCCTGCCCGTGCCAACCCAGCCAGACCTGAGCCCCAACCAAGCCTGTCCCACATCCTGGGAGCTCATACACAGCCAGACAAAAAAATCCTGGGATTTTGGGCAGCTGCAAAGCCACAGTTTTCATTCTTATTCTGAGAATTTCCTCCAGGTGTTGATTTGCCCACTGCTATGTCAGCTTGTACCTGGCCTTTAAATTTACTGTATTTGCAAGAAAAGCAAACAGGTTCTTTCCCTCTATCCCCCAATCGTTTCGTGCTTAAAGGAAATACTTTTGTTTCAATAATCATAAACACCAAACGTTCCCCAGAGGGTCGTTTGAGGCTCCGAGCTAGTTAAAAAGAACATTTGCATGAATTAAAGAGCAACAACAAGTCACCACTGATCTAAGCTGCTCTCTAGCGCTTAACTCGTGTCTGTGGGTGGGGAAAAGCAAGACAGGCCGGTAGGAGGTTTGAGAGATGAAAAGTGGGATGTTTGTTCTGCTTCCCAGAGCCTTTCCCGAGGAACAATCGCTGTCCTTCAGCGCCACGTGGGCACTTTGTGCCTGTAACGAGGCGTAAAGGACCACAAGGGTCGCTACAATGGCTCACACTTTCCCCAGGGATTAAGCAGGGAAAGAAGGCGGGTTTCGGAGCTGCCGCGGCACAGGGAGGGCGGTGGGATGGGGTGGGATGGGGTGGGGTGGGGTGGGATGGGATGGGGTGGGGTGGGGTGGAATGGGGTGGGGTGAGGTGGAATGGGGTGGGATGGGATGAGGTGGGGTGGGGTGGGATGGGGTGGGGTGGGGTGGGATGGGATGGGGTGGGGTGGGATAGGGTGGGATGGGATGGGGTGGGGTGGGATAGGGAGGAATGGGGTGGGATGGGATGGGATGGGATTGGGTGGGGTGGGATGGGGTGGGATGGGATGGAATGGGATGGGATGGGGTGGGGTGGGATGGGGTGGGATGGAATGGGATGGGATGGGATGGGATGGGATGGGATGGGATGGGATGGGGTGGGGTGGGATGGGGTGGGATGGGATGGGATGGGATGGGATTGGGTGGGATGGGGTGGGATGGGATGAAGTGGGATGGGATGGGATGGGATGGGATGGGCTGTGATGCTGCAGGGGCCACCTTGGGCACCCGGGGGGTGATTTTCCTTCATCCTCGCATTGCAAACCCTGGATGAAACCCCCAAAATGCTGGATTGCATGGCAGGGGTAGAACCCCCAAAGTGGGCACATCCACAGCTCTTAAATACACAGGCACAGCACAAGGCACTCTGTCTGCCTGTGTCTTACTGGTTGTTCTTTTGTTCACCTCAGATCTTGCTTATAGATGGTGTTATTTGATTATTATTAATAGTGTGAAACTGTCAGGGAGGTTTGGGCTGGATCTCAGGGAAAGGTTCTTCCCCCAGAGGGTGGTGGGCACTGACCAGGCTCCCCAGGGCAGTGGGCACGGCCCCAAGGCTGCCAGAGCTGCAGGAGGGTTTGGATGATGCTCTGGGGCACAGGGTGGGATTGTTGGGGTCTCTGTGCAGGGCCAGGAGCTGGACTGATGATCCTTGGGGGTCCCTTCCAGCTCAGGATGTTCTGTGGTTCCATGGGAACTGGAGTTTCTGGAGCAGGGACAGGACGGGATTGTTGGGGTCTCTGTGCAGGGCCAGGAGCTGGACTGATGATCCTTGGGGGTCCCTTCCAGCTCAGGATGTTCTGTGGTTCCATGGGAACTGGAGTTTCTGGAGCAGGGACAGGATGGGGTTGTTGGTGTGTCTGTGCAGGGCCAGGAGCTGGACTGATGATCTTTGTGGGTCCCTTCCAGCTCAGGATGTTCTGTGGTTCCATGGGAACTGGAGTTTCTGGAGCAGGGACAGGGTGGGGTTGTTGGGGTGTCTGTGGAGGGTCAGGAGTTGGACTGATGATCTTTGAGGGTCCCTCCCAGCTCAGGATGTTCTGGGATTCTCTCTGACCCCACCAAATGTCCATATTGACATCCCTGCCCTGTCTGTACCTCGTGGGTCCAACTGCACCAGAAGCCCCTTTGTCACAGAGGCTTTCCCACCACTGTGAATGCTTTCGTGGTACCTCTGTGGGCTGCTTTCCACACCAGCTCCTGCCCTGTGGAAACCCCTGGGATGGGATTTAAATGAGCCTCCACCAGTGCCCAGCAGTGGGCAGGTTGTGTTTACCTGCCCAAAAGCTTTGCTGGGTTAAGGTGAAGGGCACCAGTCACTGGGGGCACCCAGAGCCACCCTCTGCCCGTGCCCACCTCCCCTGCCAGGGTGAGCCACAGGCACGTCACAATTCACACACCTACAGATGACTCTGCATCCAGCTGTGTGTTTGCTCACCCACCCCCCAGCACAGCTGGAGAGCTGGGAAGATGAGGACAAACTCCTCCAGGCGCTGACTAAAATCCTGTTGTGTTGTTTGTTATCCTGCCACGCACAGTGGATGGGAAACCACCTCCTCTGGAGCTGCTGCTGGGACTGCACAGCCTTTCACTGTAGCTACACACACAGGCCTTTGTCAAAATGATCATGTTCAGAGAAGACAAGACCCTCTGAAACAGCCAAAACAGCCCATTGGAAAGGGACTCAGATGTAAAGTCCTTTATTATAGGAGCAAAGCCCTTGTTGGATGCGCTCACAGCTCTGTGAGACTCGGCTGTAACAGGCAGATTTGAGAGGGATGATGAAGAGTTTAAGAGCTCCAGGAGATCACACAGCAAACACTCAGGTGCTGCTTGGCTCAGATCTGCCTTGGTTTAAAGCCTGTGTGGGAAGGAAACTTCACTGAAAGTTGTGCTGGAGTCTGTGAAGGTTGGATGGGTTTGATCAATTATTCAACGGCGGCCCAAAATCTGCTCATCTGCATGAAAACAAAGGGACTTGAAACGGAAGGCAGAGGGTTGGAGGAGCAGAGCAGGGGGGCACAAACCCAGCACCAAAGCAGGGGGAGTGCTGGGGGAGGTTTCATCAGGAGTTAGTTACAGCATCTCAGAATATGCTGAGCTGGAAGGGACCCCAAAGGACCATCCAGTCCAACCCTCAGCCCTGCACAGGAACAGCCCCAAGAGTCACCCCCTGTGCCCCAGAGCATCATCCAAATGCCAGAATGTCCTGAATTGGGAGGGACCCCCAAGGACCATCCAGTCCAACCCTCAGCCCTGCACAGGAACATCCCCAAGAGTCACCCCCTGTGCCCCAGAGCATCATCCAAATGCCAGAATGTCCTGAATTGGGAGGGACCCCCAAGGATCATCCAGTCCAACCCTCAGCCCTGCACAGGAACATCCCCAAGAGTCACCCCCTGTGCCCCAGAGCATCATCCAAATGCCAGAATGTCCTGAATTGGGAGGGACCCCCAAGGATCATCCAGTCCAACCCCTGGCCCTGCACAGGAACATCCCCAAGAGTCACCCCCTGTGCCCCAGAGCATCATCCAAACCCTCCTGCAGCTCTGGCAGCCTTGGGGCCGTGCCCACTGCCCTGGGGAGCCTGGTCAGTGCCCACCACCCTCTGGGGGAAGGACCTTTCCCTGAGATCCACCCCCACACAACTCCAGGCCATTCCTTCCTCTGGTCCCCACAGAGCAGAGATCAGTGCCTGTCACTCTGACCCAACTGCACTCCCAGCATCTCTCCATCCCTCCCACTGCTGCTGCTTGTACTTGTACTTGCCTTTCTCGTCCCTTCCCGGGAAAGTACAAGCTGTGACAAGCTTAAGTGTTGCTAAAAGCAGGCAGTGCAGTCAGGCTGGCGTGGAGTATTGATCTGCTTTGGAAATGCCAGCAGGGGGTTGCTGTGGCTGCTCCTTGGAGGTTGGAGCTCCCCAAATCACAGCTGCAGTTCCTGAAGCTCTGCCCCCGCCTCGGGCAAAATGCTGCTGTTCTTTCTCTCAGATAAATGCAGCACTGCCATGCTTGGAAAAATATTTCCTTGGGAAGGGCAGCAGGAGAGAGTTTAGCTCCTTGTGCAGCATTTTCAGCAGGGATGTGCCTTTGGGGGGGGGTTGGAATGAAATTCTGCCCCACCTCTGCCTGAGCCAGCGAGGCACAGAGGGCATGAGCCAGCAGGGAAGGGCTTTCTCATCTCTGCTCCCCTCCCCTGGGTTGGATTCCCACAGAGCAGCCACTTCCACCATCCTTGGGCAAACACTCCCACAAGGGGCTGCTCTGGGAGCTCTGATGTAACAATGCCAAGGTCAAGGGTCCAATGCCCTGTGTGGGCCATTGACTTCAGAGTTGGACTCGATGATCCTTGTGGGTCCTTCCAACTCAGAATAGTCTGTGAATAGTTTGTGATGTGGCAGCTGAGCCAGGCACAGGGACTGAGCAGTTCTGGACACTGGTGACAGCCAGTCCATCCCAGGATGGTGGCAGCAATCCAAAGTTCTCCAGGGCTGGGCACTCCAAACCTTCCTGGGCAGCCCCTTCCAGTGCCTGACCACCTTTTCCATGAGGAAATTCTTCCTGAGAATTAGGAAAGAATTCCCTCTTTGTTGCAGCTCCACCCGACCAGCACAGCCTCAGGTACACCCAAGATTTGGTGCAGGGACCCTGTGGCTCAGGTGTGAGGAGGGCCAGGACACTGGACTGAGCTCAGAAGATCAGCAGCAAAGTGTGAGATGTGAACAGCAGGAGCCACACCTGGACTGGAGCGTCTGGCAGACGAGCAGCATTTCAGCACCTCGGGCTGGGGAGGGAGCAGAGCCCCGTGTGAGGTGGGGGCAGTGCCAGCAGAAAGGAAGGGCCCCTCTTTGAGGAAAGCATCTGAACACCTGGGACTACAAACTCCTTACACAGAAAAAACCAACAATGCTGACAGTTCTTATATTTCCAAAGTCTCGTTTGATCCTTTACGAGACCCAGCATTGTGGGTGTCTGATCAATACACCCAAAGCCCATTCTCACTTTGATCTCACACCAGGCCCGGGGTAGTTTTTGAAATGTAAATAGTGCTTTGGAACACTTAATCTTCCCCTAAAGCCTGTGGAGGGGAGAGATTCTGCTCTTCAAAGAGCAGAGGGCAACTAAGCTGCTCCCAGAGCTGATGGCAGCAAGGTCTGCCCTGGGATGTCACCCCCTCACCCAATTAGGACACCTCCCACCAGCTCAGGGTGCTCCAACCTGGCCTTGGGCACTCCCAGGGATGGGGCAGCCACAGCTGCTCTGCCCAACCTGTGCCAGGGCCTGCCCACCCTCACAGCCAACAATTCCTTCCCAATATCCCATCTATCCCTGCCCTCTGGCAGTGGGAAGCCATTCCCCTTGCCCTGTCCATCCACCCCTTGTCCCAGGTCCCTCTTCCAGCTCTCCTGAACCCCTTTAGGCACTGGAAGAGGCTCCAAGGTCTTCCTGGACCCTTCAGGCTGAAGAACCCCAATTTCAGAAGCAAAGGCTTTACCTGTGCAGGAGTGATTTTCATTTTCATTTGGGCCAATTTATCCCAGCTCAGTTTGTACATTGGATCTAATCAAAGAATCATAAAGGTTGGAAAAGACCTCTGAGATCATGGAGTCCAACTGAATCTCGGGTTCTTTGGAGCCTGACGGGGAGGAAGATGCAGGAGGTAAAAGCTGATCTCATCCTGAGGCCACCAAGCTCAGGAAAAACACCCTGAAGGAGGCATTGCAAGAGCTGCTCTTCATCACCAGGAGGTGATGACTCCCACTGACAGGAGATGGTGAGGCACTGTCTGAGCAGGGAGTGGGGCCTGGCTGAGCACATCAGTCTTGCTGCAGGTCCCAAGCTCTTCAGCCTTCCCTCATCTACCTCTTCTCCATCCCCAGAGGTCCTGCTGTCTGTCTCCAGAAGTTCCTGATCCGTGCAATGAATCACAGAATCATTCAGGTTGGAAAAACCCTCTGAGATCACCCAGTTCATCCATCCCCCAGCACTGCCAAGGCCACCACTGCCCCATGTCCCCACGTGCCACATCCACATGGCTTTTAAATCCCTCTGGGGACGGAGACTCCACCTCTGCCCTGGGCAGCTGTGCCAGGGCTGGAGCATATTTTCAGTGAAGCAACTTTCCTAATATCCAACCTGAACCTCCCCTGGCACAACCTGTGGCTGTTTCCTCTTGTTCTGTCACTTGTTTGCTGGAAACAAAGCCCGACCCCCACCTGCCTCCACCCTCCTGTCAGGGAGTTGGAGAGATCTCAGCATTTCCTCCACTGCTAAGAAACAAAATCCATTAAGAAATGGGAGGTTCCCAGACACTACTGCAAGGAGAGCCTGTATTAAATGAGCTGCTTTAACGAGAGAGACAAGTTCCAATCAGCACTTCCAATCTTCTCTGGGGTCTGAGTGACACAGATTAACAGCACAGCCCCTGCAAACTGCTGCTGGGTGATTCCCTTCCATGGATTTCTCCAGCAATTTGCACAAAGACCTTCCCCTTCACTTGTCCCCAGCAGACAAACACCCAGCAGAGCTCACAAGGGGTTTCTCCAGCTTGGGAGGGAGTCAGGGATGGGGCAGAGGATTCCAGGAGAGGGCTGGTGTCCTAGTTGAGCAGGAGGGACCAGCTAACCCTGTGTGGGGGTGATCAAAGCTGTGTATTCCACCCCCTCTATTCATTCCCCAAGGACAATGGGCCATTGGCAGCAGCTGCCCAGGGAGTCATTGGCACCTTCACCCCCAGCCTGAGGGGGCGGAGCTGCTCATGGGCCATCAACAGTTCAACACCCCCTGGCTCCCAGAGTTAATCACCCACTGTGTGAGTCCCCGCCCAGGGGGAGGGACTGGGGGCTCCCTGAGGGTACATAAGTGGGGGGTAAGACCTCAGGAACTTCTCGTTGGATCCAGAGGAGCAGCAGGACCTCGACAGGAGGAGATCACCACTCTCAGCCAGACCACAGCCCTCGCCTGCACCAACAGGTTTTTCATTTCCTTTTGCTCTGGACTGGGGAGAGCCACAGGGGTCTCAGCACAAGGGCAAACAAACCCCCTTGGGTTTGTGCCCCAGGACACTGGGTTATACTGCTGGGGTTTGTGAGTTGAAAGCAATTTCCCTTTTGTGTCAGTGTTGTTATTGTAATATTATTATTAAATTTTAGCTCTGACTTATAATCTCTCTGGTGGTGAGTTCATTTCCCCTGCTGGTTCACCTTTAAATCAGCACAGCTGGGCAAGCCCACAGATGGGTGGGTGCAAGGGATGGGTTAGGGAGGTTCAGCAAAGAGGGGTTTGAGGCTGAAGCCAAAGGTTTGCTGGTGTGTCCCCTGCTCTGAGCATGGGGGTGTCCCTTTGGCTGCAGGATGGGCAGGGAAGCTCCAAAGGGCTGCCCAAGGGGCAGAAGTGCCAGGAAATGTGCCCATCCCTGTTCCTGAGCTGGGTCTGGCCTGGGACAGGGCTGAGAACCAGGGTGAGCTCGGCTGTGCCAGCCTGGTGGGGTGTCCACTCCCCGAGAAACTCCAAACTTTCACCTGCTCTTGTCAGGTAAAGACCAAGAATGATAAAAAGGAAGAGGAAAAAAACCCTCACCAAAGATTGTAGCAGTTTCTGGTGACATTTAAAGCCAAATTTTTCTGTTGGATCTGCAGACTCTGTGCCCTTTTCTGAGCATTCAACTCCACACTTCGAACTGGGAGGTTTTGTTTGTTTTCCTTACTGGAAACCAAGGACATGTCAGGGCTTGATGAAATCACCACCCTTCACTTTCAGCCCTGAAATCCTTTATCCAGACCAATCAAAGGGCAAGGCATGGACTGCCCTGACCTCTGCCTTCAGAGAGCTCCAAGGCACGGCAGAATTGAGGCTGTCTGTATTGTTTAGCAGACCAGGAAGGGAGGGAGGCTTAGCAACAGTATCTCTTTATCACTCCACCTGTCAGACAAACAAACCTCTCATATTAATCATAACCATCCCCACTCTTATCTGGAGCACAATCTTGGACTGAATCTCCTCAGCACATGCAAAGCCTGGGCTTGGCTGGGCTGGTGATGGGAAGGCAGAAGGAAATGAGAACTTTGTTGGGCTGGGCTGTGGCTGGAGGGGTGATAACAGTGTGAAGTTGTGCTGGTTTAAAGGGAAAGCAGCAGGAGAAATGAACCCAACACAAAAGAGATTATAAGTCAGAGTTACAATTTAATAACAATATTACAATCAATGCAATGGCACAAAGAGAAATTGGGTTTAACCCCCAACCCCAGCAGTCTAACCCAGCCCCCTGGGGCACAAACACAGGGGGGTTTGGTGGCCCCTGTGCTGAGCCCCACGTGGTTCCCCCAAGTCCAAAGGAAAAGGAAGGGACAAACCTGTTGGTGCAGATGATGGCACAGTCTGGGCCAGAGTGGTGGCTCCTCCTGGCCAGGGGCTGCTCCTCCTCTGCATCCAATGAGTGGTCCCAGAAGTCCCCAGACCCCAAGATTGTCTCCCCTGAGGTTTGGGTGGGAGCCCCCAGTGCCTCCCCCAGGGCAGGGAGTTCCACCCTGGGGGATCTGACTCTGGCAGTCAGGGGGGATTTTGGAATGGTTGCTGGCCCATGGGCAGAGCTGAGCCCTCAGGTGGGTGTGGAGGTGCCAAGGACTCCCTGCAGGGCAGTTCTCCCAGCTCCTCTGCCAGGCTTCTTTCCCAGCCAGCTCCCAGCCTGAGGGCTCAGCTGTGCCCTGGGCAGCTGCTGCCAATGGGCCATTGGGAACAGTTGCTGGGCAATGAATGGAGGGTTTGGAATGCACAGCTTTGGGCACCCCCACACATGGTCTCAGTTGCTGAACCAGGACAGCAGTGCAGAGGAATTGCTCTGGAAAAGGACATAAAGCCTCCCCACTTCAATCACATTGAGGCATTGGGATGAAAACCTCCATCACTGTTTATTTCACAACCCTGCCCATGGAAAAGGGGTAGAACCCACCTCTGAGTAACCAGGTAGTTATTTGACACTGGTCAAATCACCAGGTAGGATCTGCAGCCTCCTCTTTTAGCACCATTTTGGAGCAGGAGGGGCAACAATGTCCCAACATCAGGGATTTTGGGGCACCACAACTGGGGAGGCGACACCAGGGGGAGCACAAAGGGGCAGATTTGAGGCACCAGGGCCTGTGGCTCGAAGCTGAGCTGGAGGTGACCCCTCCAAACCCCTCCCCCAGCCCAGTGCCAGCCCTCCTCTCCCCCCTGAGCTGGCAGTGACTGACAGCACAGCATTGGTGCTTAATGTGCCTCCAGCCAACGTTGCAGGAGATGCTACAGCTCATTTCTGCTCAGGCACCTCGTGTGGATGATGAATGTTCTTTAATGGCTGCAATATTTAGTGTTTAATGTAAAATCACTTGCTCCAAATGCTTTGCACTTGAAGGTTATGGAGCTCAACTCACGCCTGAGTGCCGAGTTGACAAATCCACCCCGGGCCAAGGCAGCTGCAGGGCACAGAGGGAGGTGGGGACAGTCTTTGCCACCTCATGCCACCTTTCGTGCCCTTCCACCAAGACATTTCCTCTAAACATCCCCCCAAAAGCCAGGGTTGTGTCAGTAATAGACTCTCCTTACACCTCCCTATAAACATTTTCTCACTTGTGCTTCAGCCTCAGCTGGAGAGAATGTTCCCACCCAGAAAAATCTCTGTGCTTCAGCCTCACCTGGAGAGAATGTTCCCACCCAGAAAAATCTCTGTGCTTCAGCCTCACCTGGAGAAAATGTTCCCACCTAGAAAAATCTCTTTGCTTCAGTCTCAGCTGGAGAGAATGTTCCCACCCAGAAAAATCTCTTTGCTTCAGCCTCAGCTGGAGAGAATGTTCCCACCCAGAAAAATCTCTGTGCTTCAGCCTCAGCTGGAGAGAATGTTCCCACCCAGAAAAATCTCTGTGCTTCAGCCTCAGCTGGAGAGAATGTTCCCACCTAGAAAAAGCTCTTTGCTTCAGCCTCATCTGGAGAGAATGTTCCCACCCAGAAAAATCTCTTTGCTTCAGCCTCACCTGGAGAGAATGTCCCCACCCAGAAAAATCTCTGTACTTCAGCCCCACCTGGAGAGAATGTTCCCATCCAGAAAAATCTCTGTGCTTCAGCCTCACCTGGAGAGAATGTTCCCACCCAGAAAATGCCTCTGCTCTGACTTTCCATCCTCACCCCAACCACGTGTTGTGCTTTCCCAATCCAACCCAGGAGCTGACAGAGGGAAAAGAGCACGAAGGGAGGAAGGAGGCACGTGGCTAAATATGAAAATACAGTCTGTGTGTTGGGGAGAGCAGAGGAAGGACCACCAGGGGCTCCAGGTTGGCACTGGGTGCCCCATGTGCTGTGCCAGGAGCTCAGGGATTGCAGTGAGGACCCTGTGATGCAGCTCAGCTCTTGGAACAGCCAACAAATATGATTTCTTGGAGGAATGACCTGGCATCAAGAACCCAGCAATCCACTGTCATTTATTTTGTGCTGCTGGTGGTTGCCAAGGGGGGAAAAAAAAACCAGGCAGAGATTTGAAAGACAGTGCTAATTTAATTTGCCAGAATGAATAAAGATAAGACTGCAAAGCATTTTAATGAAGCCACAGCATCACAACATTCCCTTGCAACCAAACACTGATTTTTCTCAGAGCCTGATTGTCTTTGCCCACATTCAGAACTGATTAAAACAGGGTGAGGTGGTTTCATTGCACACCCTCCCACCAAAGGCTCCTGCAGGGCCACTGGGGCACCTGTGGGAGGAGAAAGAGAAGCTTCTTGTCATGGTCACTTCAATGCACAGATCTGAGTTCATCCTCCACGTCTCACACTTTTTATCTCAGTTTTTACACCTCTCTGGGGCTCTTTCTCTCTCCCCTGTGCCTCCTTCTTTTGCCAATTCACAGAAGCAAATTGCCCAAATGATGTTTTTTTTTAAAAAAAAAATAGCCCTCCAAACCCCAGGGAGCAAATTATGCCCCTGGAAGAAGGTGAAAGATTTTCTTCTCCGTTAAGCAAATTAGAATTTAAGGAAAAAAAAAAAGAAAAGGAAATTGATGGCAGCAGATGAAAGTCCTTGGAGCAGCCAGGAGGGTTCCCAGGCAGGGGTTTGCAGCAGGTCCTGCCTTCAGAAAGCAGAGCCACTGTGTGTGTGTAAAGAGAGGAGAACTCTGCCCCTTGCAGATAGGAAAGTTTGTGCTTCTCACTGAGATCACTGGGAAATTGGTTCCCAGCTCGGTGGAAGAACATCCAGCCACTGTCTGCAACTCAGAGAGAAAAAAGCACAGGATTATTAAAATTAATGACCTCTCCAGCCCCCTTCATCTTGATGTAAGTGCATGAGAAAGGTGGCTTGGCTGCTCTAAGCAAGGGGGTGGAGGAGAACTTGAGGAGATGGTAGAAAAGGAGTTGAAAACACTTCCATGGCTGGGAAGGAAAAGCTCAACGAGGCATTTGGGGGCTTGGGCTGTGATGGCCCAGCTGGAAGGGTGCCTGGGTGGGTGCCCTGCTGTGTGCCAGGGGTGCCCTGTGCTCAGATTTTAGGACATTTTGCAGCACTTGTGCACAAAGACTCAACCCCAGAGTGATTGTACAGCACCAGTCCCACCTCTGCACTGCCTCGGACATGGAGGTGTCTGGTTTGTGACTCTCTGAGGTTTCTCTTAATTGTCACAATTGCCCAGATTGAAAGAGTTCTTTGAGATGGGAAATTACAGCACAAACACCACCATAACTGTGGCAAAAATCACAGAATTGTGGAACTCCTTGGGTTGGAAAAGCCCTCTGAGATCATCCACTCCAGCACTGACCACCTCACCACAGCAAGGTGGCTTCTAAATCCCTCCAGGGATGGACACTCCACCCCTGACCTGGGCTGGACAACCCTTTTTCATGGATAAATTCTGCCTAATGTTCAGTCTAAACCTTCCCTGGCACAGCTTGAGGTGGTTTCCTCCTGTCCTGTCCCTGGGAGAAGCCAAACCACCACTCCCACCCTGACCAAGGATTCCAGCACTGGAGCAGGGCAGGATTAGAGGCTTGTCCCAGTTGAGCAGGTGGGCCCAGTTTGTCCCTGTGTGGGTGTGACCAAAGCTGTGCACTCCAAACCCTCCATTCATTGCCCAGCAACTGTTCCCAAGGGCCCATTGGCAGCAGCTGCCCAGGGCACAGCTGAGCCCTCAGGCTGGGAGCTGGCTGGGAAAGAAGCCTGGCAGAGGAGCTGGGAGAACTGCCCTGCAGGGACTCCTTGGCACCTCCACACCCACCTGAGGGCTCAGCTCTGCCCATGGGCCAGCAACCATTCCAAAATCCCCTCTGACTGCCAGAGTCAGATCCCCCAGTGTGGAACTCCCTGCCCTGGGGGAGGCACTGGGGGCTCCCACCCAAACCTGAGGGGACACAATCTGGGGCTTTGGGGACTTCTGGGACCACACATTGGCTGCAGAGGAGGAGCAGCCCCTGGCCAGGAGGAGCCACCACTCTGGCCCAGACTGTGCCATCATCTGCACCAACAGGTTTGTCCCTTCCTTTTCCTTTGGACTCGGCGGAACCACGTGGGGCTCAGCACAGGGGCCACCAAACCCCCCTGTGTTTGTGCCCCAGGGGGCTGGGTTAGACTGCTGGGGTTGGGGGTTAAACCCAATTTCTCTTTATGCCATTGCATTGATTGTAATATTGTTATTAAATTGTGACTCTGACTTACAATCTCTTTTGTGCTGGGTTTGTTTCTCCTGCTGGTTTCCCTTTAAACCAGCACAAGGCTCTTGCCCATTGAAGGCCTCAGATTTCAGATGTGGTTCCCAAAACCCCTGGGCAGGGCTGGGAAATAAAAGGGGTGTTAAAGCCAAGTGCTATTTATTGAGTGTGCCATACACTTATCCCACCTTTTATTTTCAAGCAGCTTTTGGAAATCTCATCTCTGAGGATTTATTTATTCCTTCTGCCTCAGCTCCCTTTGCCACTCTCCCTCCTTTTTTCTTTCTGCCCAGCAGCACCTCCTGCTCCTTCCTCTGTCTAGTAAAGGGCCATGAATCCAGGAAATTCATGAACTCCCAGAAAGTTATAGCTCTTAAAAAGTATTCATTTGCAAGGTGAGAAATGGTTTGATGTATATCTAAACCTGGGTGACTTTATGGAGCCATTCCAGTGCAGGTTTGAATTGTAACACTCTATATCTGCCTGTAATTACTTTGCTCTTAACTGTTGCTCAACCCAAAGGCACAAGAAACAAACCCTGAGAGTCTCCTGGGATGGACCTGGGAGAGGCTTGTTGGGGTTAATCACCTGGAATTAATGAAGTGGGCCCAGTTTTACAGCAGAGAGAGTGGCACGACAGGAAAAACTGGACACCAGGAAACGAGGAATTATTGGGAACAATAAATGCTGTGAACTCTCTGCTTTGCTTTTGCTTTCCAAACCCTCGTGAGTCGACTGGGATGAAGCTTTGAGGCTTTTTTTCCTGCACCCATACAAGAAAGTTTTGTGTTTTCTGGTTGGTTTTTTCCTTCCTTTTAACGAGAGAAGGAATTCTGCTGGAATCACATGCCCTCAGGAGCAAGGGCTTTATGACTGAGATGTGGCAAACACTGGGGATGTGGAGCAGAAGGACAACCAGCAGCTGGTTCCTCCAGGCAGCTCTGGGGTTCACACTCAGCTCTTCCAGGCTTGGCACTGATGCCAAAGGGGTTTTTGTTCTGATTTTCACAGTTTGTAGATTTTAGGAACACAGTAGTTGTGGATTTTTAGAAGGTTAATATTTCTAACAGTTTAAGTTTAATGCCTTTCTATCACTACCCCTGTCCCAGAACAGGGAGCTCAAATTCCTTTAGTTAATTAATCCTGTTTAGACTCCTTTCCAAGGTAGAGCTGAAGGATATCAGAAGGCCTTTAAAAGAAACATAAACACAGGTCAGAGTGACCCAAAAGCAGAACTGGATGAGCTCCAAGAGACCTTTGTGTGCCTGAGGAAGAGGAGCTGATGAAGACAGAGGGTCTTGACGACCCCAGACCCAATTCCAGGGGGTTGGACCAGGGGTGGAACTGGGGCTGGACTGGGAAATGTGTAAAGCAATGATTGGAGGGATTTATTATAAAAGCCATGGAAACAAGAACTGGAACACATGGATGTCATCCTGTATTCCTGTGGGCTGTAGGGCCTGTGGTATTAAAGGACCTTTCCTTTTTATCTTACCCTGCACTAACGTGGCTCAGAGTCCTGTTTTTGGGGGGAAGGGTCATTCATGGCATCCGCACAGACCCTGCCCAGGACCAGGGAATGGTTTGCACTTCATTTTCTCCAGGATGAAACAGCAGCTCCAGCACAAGAGAATCATCATTTCCATCATTTCAGGAGTTGGTTGAGCCATTGTTTGCTTTGTTTAGATCCTCTGTGCTCTCCCCAAAGCTGCTTTTCATGTAAATTATGACTTCTGTCTTTGTAATACAGATATTGAGTCCTTGCTCCACTGCAGCCACTGTGACCATCACACTAATGCAGAAAATTCTGCATTTCCCAAGCCAAGAAAATGTGCAGAACATTCCACCCAAACCTCCAAAACCTGGAGGTAACTACAGAACATCTGATTGCAGGCCAAATATTGGATGAAATGAAAAATGTATCTGCCACTGCTTTGGCAGAGAAGTTCTCACCTGGTAGAAAACTGGGTTTTAGCTTTGACTAAATATTTTTTTTATTCTGTATTTTTATGGGTGAAAATGGGCTCTTTCTCCATTGATCTTTGCATGCTCAGAACTCAAAAATTTTGATTTTTTTTTTTTTTTTGGAATCCTGACCACAGAAACCAACCCAACAACAGGAGCGGAGCTTTCCTGGTCCCTGCAGTGAAACCTCACCATGGAGATGAACAGTCATCACAAACAGCTCCTTGGGACACTTGTGATGCAGCTCCACAAACAAACAACTACAGCTCTGAACAAGATCAAAGGATTATAGAATGGATTGGGTTGGAAAAGACCTCCGAGATCATCAAGTCCAACCCTTGGTCCAACTCCAGTCCCTTTACCAGATCATGGCACTCAGTGCCACGGCCAAGCTCAGCTGAAAAACCTCCAGGGATGGGGAATCCACCCCCTCTCTGGGCAGCCCATTCCAATCCCTGACCACTCTCTCTGCAAAGAAGTTTTTTCTCATCTCCAACTTCAATTTCCCCTGGCAGAGCTTGAGCCCATCGTGCCCCCTTGTCCTATTGCTGAGTGCCTGGGAGAAGAGACCAACCCCCAGCTGGCCAGAACTTCCCTTCAGGCAGTTCCAGACAGTGCTGAGGTCACCTCTGAGCCTCCTCTTCTCCAGGCTGAACACCCCCAGCTCCCTCAGCCTCTCCCCACAGCACTTGTGCTCCAGTCCCTTCTCCAGCCTCGTTGCTCTTCTCTTCTCACTTGGGTTGGAAGAGACCTCTGAGATCATCAACCCTTGATCCAACCCCACTGGGATCACTCTGGCACTCTGTGCCCTGGGCTGGTGATCACAGTGGGGTTGGATCAAGAGGTGTTGGATTCTCTGTCCCTGGAGGTGTTTCAGAGGACACTCAGTGCCACATCCAGTCCCTTCTCCAGCCTTGTTGCTCTTCTCTGGCCCCGCTCCAGCCCCTCAATCTCTTTCCTCAACTGAGGGGCCCAGAACTGAACACAACACTCAAGGTGTGGCCTCCCCAAAGCAGAGTCCAGGGGAAGGGTCACTGCCCTGGGCCTGCTGGCCACGCTAGTTTGGATCCAGGCCAGGATCCCATTGGCCTTCTTGGCCACCTGGGCACACTGGTGGCTCCTGTTGAGCTTCCTGTCCCTCAGTCCCCCCAGGTCCCTCTGCCTGGCTGCTCTCCAGCCACTCTGTGCCCAGCCTGGAGCGCTGCAGGGGTTGGGGTGGCCAAAGGGCAGGACCTGCACTTGGCCTTGTTGAACTCCATCCCATTGGAATCAGCCCAGCTCTCCAGTCTATCCAGAACAAACCATCACTGTGGAGAAGGAAAGGGCAAAGGCAGGTGAGGCACTGAAGGGTCAGCCCTCAGGACATGGGGCAGAGCACAGGGGAGGGGAAAGGGCTCCATCCTTTGGAGGGGAGTGGGAAAATCAGAGAGGAGGAGGAAGGCAGGGAGGCAGCACAGCCCTGTGGGCTTTGTGTTTGTGGATGGGAAGAGATGGAGATCTGCTTTATGAACAGGCAGAATCAGTCAGACACTGTTGGCTCAGGGCTGAGGACTGTTTGCTTGATGTAGTGGATGATGAAGGTAAAGTAAATAATAAATAAATGGGGGAGGAACCAGACACCACACTCAGATCAATGTGATCAGGTGAATGCCAATTTATCACACCCTACACAAGGTTTCTATGGAGTTAAAGCCACCTTCTATTGGTTAAATTGAACCTCACACCACATAACTACAAATCCCAGTTGGTTATAACCCATATCTCACAAGTCCAGGGTTTGGGTGAGCTTATCCTGACTGTTCTCAAGAACATCTCTGGTGTGCTGTGAGAAACCTGAGGAGTTCTCATGAGAGACCTCCAGGGATTTGCTGCTGACTCCTCCAACAGTCTGGGCAGCAGCTGCAACTCTGTTTATTCTCAGCTGCTTTCAGTCTCACAGGGTCTTCTATAGATCAGAATTGCTCACTCTTGATTTTTCTGTATCTACATGAAGGGACAGGGGATGTGGAAACCCAGAGCTGGGCAACTCCCCTGACTCTGGGGCTGCAGGGAGAGCAGGTTAAAACCCCTGGGCTTTTCCTTTCTCTGTGGGTGTTGTTGCCAAAGCTGCTCCCCTGGGTGTGTCAGGCCCTGAGGTTTGCAAAGGGGAAGGGGAGAACAACCACTGGAGCAGGGGAATATTCCTGGCCAGCTTCTGCCTCGGAGCCTTCAGTGTGGGAATGGAGATGTGGAGTCTTGGAGAGCTGGTGGGATGTGGAAGTGAGGTCTGCACTAGTGCTGAGGAAGCTGCCTAATTACATCAGTGTAATTAGAGAGGAGGGTGGATGGATTCCCTGAGAAGGTTGCCAGGGTGGGCTCTTGCAGCCCTGGATATTCCTGCCTCCAAAACCTGCTCCAGGATGGATGTGGCTCCCAGGCCAGAGGTGCCACGAGGGAGCACATTGCCCATCCCTCTGCCTTGGCACTCTCCTGCCAGCCAGGCTGGGGCACAGAGCTGCCACTGCCAGGGGGTTTGGCTCTGAGCTCGGGTCTAACCAAGCCAGGGCTCGGCCACCTCCCACAGCCCAGCAGTCCTGCAGCAGGATCACAAATCCACTGCAGCCCCTGGTCTTTGGGGCTGAGTGGGCACTGGGGTGGATCCAGACGTGGCAAGGGGCAGCTGGCACTGCAGCTGGGCAGCTGCTGGGCATGGAGCAAGCTCAGTGTTCCCTTGGCCTCCTCACTGCCCTTCCCCATGCCAGGGTGGGTCTGGCCAGCCCCATGACTGGGGCTTGGCTGATCAATCTGGGAAAGATCTCCAACTTCTCTGAAACTTAATGATGCTTAAAAACAGAGGGAGAGGGAGCCCTGGAGCATAGCCATGCCAAGAGAGACCAGCTGGGACTGCAGCCTCCACATCTGCCTCCAGATAATTCCATCATTCACTGAACACACAGAAGGGAGGAAAAAGCACAGCCTCGGAGTTCTGGGTTAGCAGAGCCCAAAGTTTCCCTCTTCCCACCTGCTTTAATGTTGGTGTCTCCCAGCAGGGCAGTTTCTGCCCCAGCTCCTCTCTTATCACTCTGAGACAGGGCAGGTTTCCATCAGAGCTATTGGAGAATTTCTCTTTAATAAAGACCCAGCACATTTCAGTCCTGCTTCACTGTAGTTCTGTGGCAGGCTGGAATTCTAATTGCTCTGGTTCTTTTTAAAGTGCATTCACAATGCAGGTCTTTTTCATGTTATTAAAAAGGGACTCCCCTTCCCTATAAGCTGTGCCCTAATTTTGTGGCAGGTTTGTTTGATCAGGATCTGGCATTACTGTTTAACTCCTGTCTTTTCACTGCCCCTTCCCATGGAATGGTTTGGGCTGGAAAGGACCTTAAATCTCATCCAGTCCCACCCCCTGCCATGGGCAGGGACACCTCCCACCAGCCCAGGGTGCTCCAAGCCCTGTCCAGCCTGGCCTTGGACATGTCCAGGGATGGGGCAGCCACAGCTTCTCTGCCCAACCTGTGCCAGGGCCTGCCCACCCTCAGAGGAAAGAGTTTCCCCCCAATATCCCATCTAGCCCTGCCCTCTGGCAGTGGGAAGCCATTCCCCTTGTTGTGTCCCTCCACCCCTTGCCCTGTCCCTCCATCCCTTGCCCTGTCCCTCCATCCCTTGCCCTGTTCCTCCACCCCTTGTCCTGTTCCTCCATCCTTTGTCCTGTTCCTCTACCTCTTGTCCTGTCCCTCCATCCTTTGCCCTGTCCCTCCATCCCTTGCCCTGTCCCTCCATCCCTTGCCCTGTCCCTCCATCCCTTACCCTGTCCCTCCACCCCTTGTTGTGTCCCTCCACCCCTTGTCCTGTCCCTCCATCCCTTGCCCTGTTCCTCCACCCCTTGTCCTGTTCCTCCATCCCTTGTCCTGTCCCTCCACCCCTTGCCCTGTCCCTCCACCCCTTGTCCTGTCCCTCCATCCCTTGCCCTGTCCCTCCATCCCTTGCCCTGTTCCTCCACCCCTTGTCCTGTCCCTCCATCCCTTGCCCTGTCCCTCCACCCCTTGTCCTGTCCCTCCATCCCTTGTCCTGTTCCTCCACCCCTTGTCCTGTTCCTCCATCCCTTGTCCTGTCCCTCCACCCCTTGCCCTGTCCCTCCACCCCTTGTCCTGTCCCTCCACCCCTTGCTCTGTCCCTCCACCCCTTGCTCTGTCCCTCCACCCCTTGCCCTGTCCCTCCATCCCTTGCCCTGTCCCTCCACCCCTTGTCCTGTTCCTCTATCCCTTGCCCTGTCCCTCCACCCCTTGTCCTGTCCCTCCACCCCTTGCCCTGTCCCTCCACCCCTTGTCCTGTCCCTCCACCCCTTGCCCTGTCCCTCCACCCCTTGTCCTGTCCCTCCATCCCTTGCTCTGTCCCTCCACCCCTTGTCCTGTCCCTCCACCCCTTGCCCTGTCCCTCCATCCCTTGTCCCAAGTCCCTCCCCAGCTCTCCTGGAGCCCCTTCAGGCCCCACAGAGCTGCTCAGCATTTTCTCCTGCAGAGACAGCGATTACCACAATAATCCTCATATTGTTGCCCTCCCTGTCCCTGTGCTGACTTAACCCCTCTGTCCCTCCTGTCTGTTTAATCTGCAAAACTCAGGGACCGGGGCAGAACCCCCCAGGGAGGGGGCACAGCTGCTCTCCTGGCACTGCTTTGCCAGCTGTGCCACCCCCCAGCAGCTTCACCCCCAATCCCACCTCCTCCTGCCTCCTCCGGGCTCCTCCCACGCAGCAGGAATCTCATCTTGGCTGGGCCCTCTGGGCACGGCACTAATGGGAATAATAACAATAACTTTTAGTCAGGCTTTTAATGGTGAAGAGAAGCCCTTCCCCTCTCTCTCTCTCTCTCTCTGAAGAATCCTTTAAACGCTTCTCTCCTCTTTATCTTTCGCTTCCTTTAAACTGTGATTGAATTTGGGACTAATGAAAATGTGAGGCTGTGAGAGCATTTACTGGAAGGCATCTGCTCCTGCTTGCTCAGCTCCCCCTCTCTCCTGTCTCACCATCTCCGTGTCCAAGGGAACACACACGGGGGCAGCTGCTGTGGAATCAGGGCTTGAGCAGCTCTGGGTCATCCATCTTCATGTGGCCAAGGTCGTCAAGTGGGTCTTACTTGCTGATTTTCCTTCCTAATATCTTTTCTCCACAGTAAATGGCTTAATAAAAATGGAAGCTTTCCTTTCTTGGGTTTGTTTTGGGTTTTTTTCAGAGAGAGAAAGAAAGAAAATCAGAGCCTGAATGTGCTTTGCTTTCTCTGCACCAGCAATCAGCATTTGGCTTTTTTTTTTTAACTCTGTGGATAAAAATGGAGACTGAACAGGTGCTCAAACCCCTCACTCTGCTTTGGATTGCTCTGCCCTTCAAGAGCTGGCCAAATATTTTGGAAAATATTGACACCATTTTTCATAATGGAGGGAAAAGGCCTTGCTGGCAATCCCTCAGCTCATTGTTCTGCAGGTCCTTTCATGCTGGCACCGACAGGTCACCCTGTGCTGGCTGATGGACCTTGTTTTGTGGCCCCTTCTGGGTCTCTTTGCTCTGATAACATGGGAGAGGAGTGGCAGGATCTCAGCAGAGGAGCCTCCCACTCCAGAGGACGTTGGGTGATCCCTGAGGTGCATCAGCCCACCCAACACCAGTCTCAGGGATGTTCAGCCCAGCCCTGCAGCACCTCAGGGTCGTGGTCTCTGAGGTGGGATGTGCTCACAGCCCTCACTAGCACAGCTCCATCTCTCCCACAGCCTCCCTGGAGGTCCTGGAGAGCTCATCTTGCAGTCCAGGTGGAGGAGAGGCACCTAAAGCCAACCCTGACACCCCTACAAGCCCAAGGAGCCTTGAGGTTGCAACGCAGGTGTCTGATGGCCTGGCCACCAGGAGCTGTGGGGTGGCCAAACATGTCCCTGGTTTATCAGCCCTGCTCCCTGTTGCCATTTCTGTTGTTTCCAAGGAAACCTGGAGCCTCAGAGAGCCAGAGGGATGGGTGGTGTTTGACAGAGGAGTTCTGTGATGCTTCATCTTTTAATGACATTTTTACCTCCTTGGCTTTTGCCTTGTTGAACATGGAACGTTCCTGCCTTGCCCAGGTGGGGCTTTCAGGAGAAGGAGTGGGCAAACCCCGGTGCCCCCCATGTGCCCTGGCCCACCCTGCTCAGTTTAGGGCTCTCTGTGTTCTGATGATGAAGGACCAGCATCTCTGGGACCCTGGGGTGGTGCATCTCCAGGATTCTGGGGTGCTGCATCTCCAGGAGTTTGGGGTGCTGCATCTCCAGGACCCTGGGGTGCTGCATCTCCAGTAGCCTGAGGTGCTGCATCTCCAGGAATTTGGGGTGCTGCATCTCCAGGAGTTTGGGGTGCTGCATCCCCAGGAGCCTGGGGTGCTGCATCTCCAGGACCCTGGGGTGCTGCATCTCCAGGAGCCTGAGGTGCTGCATCTCCAGGAATTTGGGGTGCTGCATCTCCACGAGCCTGGGGTGCTGCATCTCCAGGACCCTGGGGTGCTGCATCTCCAGTAGCCTGAGGTGCTGCATCTCCAGGAATTTAGGGTGCTGCATCTCCAGGAGTTTGGGGTGCTGCATCCCCAGGAGCCTGGGGTGCTGTGTCTCCAGGAGCCTGGGGTGCTGTGTCTCCAGGAGCCTGGGGTGCTGCATCTCCAGGAATTCGGGGTGGTGCATCTGCAGGACCCTGGGGTGCTGCATCTCCAGGACCCTGGAGTGCTGTGTCTCCAGGAGCCTGGGGTGGTGCATCTCTGGGACCCTGGGCTGGTGCATCTCCACGAGCCTGGGGTGCTGCATCTCCAGTACCCTGGGGTGCTGCATCTCCAGGAATTTGGGGTGGTGCATCTTGGGGACCCTGGAGTGGTGCATCTCTGAGACCCTGGAGTGCTGCATCTCCAGGAGTTTGGGGTGGTGCATCTCTGGGACCCTGGGGTGCTGCATCTCTAAGACCCTGGGGTGGTGCATCTCCAGGACCCTGGGGTGCTGCATCTCTGAGACCCTGGGGTGGTGCATCTCCAGGAATTCGGGGTGCTGCATCTCTGAGACCCTGGGGTGGTGCATCTCCAGGACCATGGGGTGGTGCATCTCCAGGACCCTGGGATGGTGCATCTCACCTCATCCCTGGAACTCCAGAGCCAACAGTCCCCCAGTCCCCAAAGAGGGACCTGGCTCTGAGCTCTGCTCTTCCATTTTGCCTGCCTGGAGTCCTGGCTCTCTAAAATGGGGTAACAGGGAAAGAAATGTGAGATCTGAAACCTGAAGTGAGCAAATAAAGTCCAGGACAGACAGATTTAAGCTCCAGAAGCCACAGAGATCAAAATCTGCCACCAAACCATCATTTTCCAAGGCAGACCCTCAGGAACTTTGTGGAAATTTTTCTCCTCTCAAAGTAATGAAACCAACTCAGGGTCTTGACTAACTCTCAGTCCTCTGAACACTTGGTGGGCCCTGTTCCTGCTGGAGAATTCCCTGTGGCAAGTTGAACAACGCTTCCTTTTCCAGGGAAACCTCAATGTTCTGGGCAAGGTGCAGAGGGAACATCCTTCCCCTTCTCCTGCTCTGAGCTCCTTCCAACCTGCTTTTCATTTCCCAGCACAGGAGAACCAGCACATTTGGTTTATCCATCAACCTCCTTGAGGTTCCTCCATCTCCTCCCCATGACTCAAGGGCTTGGATGGTGCATCCCACCATGCAGGAGAGATCAAACCCCTGAGTGTCCTCACAGCAGGTCAACCACTATGATAAAGGGCTTGATAAAAACCCCTGGAAGTGTCCAAGGCCAGGATGGACAGGGCTTGGAGCAACCTTGGCTGGTGGGAGGTGTCCCTGCCCAGGGCAGGGGTGGAACAAGATGATCTCTGAGGTCCTTTCCAACCCAAACCATTCTGGAATTCCATGATAAATAATATGAAGGTGAGACCTTCAGACTCCAAAAGCCTCCTGGTGTTGCACAGACTCCAAAAGCCTCCTGGTGATGCACCAACACATCCCCTGTGCCATCCAGCAGCTCCTGGGAGGTTTTCCAGCCCCCACTAAGTGAATTCTACCTCTTCCCCCCAGTCCCTGTGGGATGATGGAGCTCCACAGATCAGTGCCCTTCCAGCAGAAGGTTTTGCCTGGATCTGGCCCCTCTGCCTCAGTGTCAGGCAGGTGGTTCATGTCCTGGGGAGGAGAGTCCAACACACCCCCCCATGCCCTGACTGTGGATGCACAAACAGCTCTTCGGAGCGCTCAGTGGGGATTGGAATGCAGAGATGGAACTTATCTCTAAATCCACATCTCCCCATTTAGCTGAGGTGACATCCCCCATATCTCAGTGCCTGCAACGTGCTCAGCTCCAGAGCAGCACCTCCCTCTGATGTGCTCAAAGGCTGTTGGTGCCACTGAGGAGAAAAGGGAGGGAGAAACCAACTCCCCAGCCCTGGAGTTTCCTTTTGTGTGTCTTTTCATTTCATGTGTCTCATAAACGGTAGTTTACTGGAATCAAAGAACTCAAAGCTTCTGTTCTGGGTGATGAATACAAGGAATAAGAGGCTTTTATGTGCTGGGGAATCTACAGAAAGGCTGAGAGATGGGGACAGATTTCCCATAGAGTGTCTCCGAAGTGAGTGCTTATCCCGAGATGGATCTCTGCGAGAAAAATCAACATTTGCAGCAAGTGCAGGGGCTGTCACTGGAGCTGGGGGAGGGGAAGGGCTGCAGGATCTGCTCCCACTGTGGGCTGACCTGGAAAGCTTCTCAGTGCAGTCAGGATGGGCTTTCCAGGGGTGTCTGACACCAGCACAGGTCTGACCTCTGTTTTATCTTGATTGCAGCTCATTGTTGAATTTAGTGATGTCTTGAAACTTCAGTCCCACCCTGATGTATTGAGATGTCCAAAGCTGAGGAGGGAAGGGGCATCAGAGCTGCTTGCAGTGACAAACCCCCTGAAAACCTTCATTTGCTGAGCACAGCTCCATCCTGAGCTGAGCTGCAATAACTCAGCCACAGCAGAGCAAGGAATGGTCACTCACTTGAGATCAGAGCTCATCATGCAACTAAACAGCAGAGGAGAAAATTGGGAAAACGGGATCACAGAATCACAGGACACCTGCAGGAATGGGGCAGCCACAACTTCAGCCACAGCTTCTCTGGGCACCCTGTGCCAGGGCCTGCCCACCCTCACAGGGAGGGATTCCTTCCCAATATCCCATCTAAACCTACTCTCTTTCTATTTGAACCATCCCCTCTTGTCCTGCCACCTGTAGATAGTCCTGGACCACCTTTCCTGGCAGTTCCCTTCAGGCTCTGGAGGGCTGCAATCAGAATTATGACCCTTCTTATCCCACAGGGAGTTGCTGAGGCTCAGATTTGTTGTCCTGATGGACCAGAGGGCTGTTCCCGACCTGCTTTGGTCTCTTTTCCTTTCATTTTTGGGCACATCAGTCCCTTTAGCAGAGACAGAGCCCAGACTGGCCCTACATGCTTGGACATCATTGTGCAGACTTGATCAACCACCCCCTCCACCATGAGTGACCTTCAGCTCTGCTCTTGTGGCTCTTCCTTTAGCAGAGACAGAGCCCAGACTGGCCCTACATGCTTGGACATCATTGTGCAGACTTGATCAACCACCCCCTCCACCCCAGGTGACCTTCAGCTCTGCTCTTGTGGCTCTTCCTTTAGCAGAGACAGACCCCAGACTGGCCCTACATGCTTGGACATCATTGTGCAGACTTGATATTCACCCCCTCCACCATGAGTGACCTTCAGCTCTGCTCTTGTGGCTCTCCCTTTAGCAGAGACAGACCCCAGACTGGCCCTACATGCTTGGACATCATTGTGTAGAATTGATCAACCATCCCCTCCACCATGAGTGACCTTCAGCTCTGCTCTTGTGGCTCTCCCTTTAGCAGAGACAGAGCCCAGACTGGCCCTACATGCTTGGACATCATTGTGCAGACTTGATCAACCACTCCCTCCACCATGAGTGACCTTCAGCTCTGCTCTTGTGGCTCAGGAGCCACCTGGGCCATTGGGCTGCTCCACCACGGCACAAACAGCCCTAAGAAACAGCTCCTGATGGCAGGGCAGGAATTCAGGGATCTCCTCTATGTCTTGGCTGAGGTGGGGGAGAGCAGATGGTTTCACCACCTGGTTCAGTTGGTCTAGTCTAAGAGTTGAAGAGCTGGACTTTGTCACAGTGACATCAGGAGAGTCCCTTTGTGTGAAACCTTGAGCCATCAGGGCACATGGGGGGTCAGCAGTTCACAGCTGGTTTCTTCCTGCAGCAGGGACTGTCTGACCTGTAAGACACACTGAAACTTCTCTGAAAGGGAGGGAAGTTTGTGGCATTCCAGTGTTCCTCCCTCCCTCCAAAATGAACTTCGGATCATTTATTCTGGAATTCATTTTACGGCAGTAAAAGACTTGGGTTTCTTGGCAGATAAACGAGGGCCTGGATGGGATTTCACTGAACCTTCCCAGTGCATAAATTGTTTCCTGGAGAAACAGAATTGGTGTGTTTAAAGAAAGGAGTTAAAGAATTAGTATTGGCTCCTTTGGTTGTGTTCATGCACTGAGGGCTCTGTGGTTCTGTTGTGCTTCCCTCCAAGCACAAAGGCATAAACACCCCGAGACTCCTTCCTAATAACTCTGCAGAATTGTGCTGCAAATGAACCAAGATAATGTTGGCCTGACAGGCTGAGCTTGGGCTGGTGATGAAGCTGAGGCTGAGCAGAGCCATTCCACCGACACAACCTGGATTCAATCTGGGAGAGCAGCTGCAAAAAGAGGAATAAATCCATTTCCTCCTGTTATAAACACGGAGTTTCGACCTCTTTGGTTACGGCGTGAATTGAGTCACTTATCCTGAGGTCCAGCAGGCCCCACTCTGTGCCCTGGGCTGATGATCCCAGTGGGGTTGGATCAAGGGTTGATGATCTCAGAGGTCTCTTCCAACCCAAGTGAGAAGAGAAGAGCAACGAGGCTGGAGAAGGGACTGGAGCACAAGTGCTGTGGGGAGAGGCTGAGGGAGCTGGGGGTGTTCAGCCTGGAGAAGAGGAGGCTCAGAGGTGACCTCAGCACTGCCTGGAACTGCCTGAAGGGAAGTTCTGGCCAGCTGGGGGTTGGTCTCTTCTCCCAGGCACTCAGCAATAGGACAAGGGGGCACGATGGGCTCAAGCTCTGCCAGGGGAAATTGAAGTTGGAGAGCAGAAAAAAATTCTTTGCAGAGAGAGTGCTCAGGGATTGGAATGGGCTGCCCAGAGAGGGGGTGGATTCCCCATCCCTGGAGGTTTTTCAGCTGAGCTTGGCCGTGGCACTGAGTGCCATGATCTGGTAAAGGGACTGCAGTTGGCCCAAGGGTTGGACTCGATGATCTGGGAGGTCTTTTCCAACCCAATCCATTCTGTGATTCTGTGATTCTTCACAGTGGTGGTTTATCCCCCTCCCAGTCCTTGCAATGTGTTTCTTTTTGCAGCACCCAGAGTAAATCAGGGATGCTGAAACATGTTTTATTTGCAGTGCTGCTGGAGCAGCAATTAATCACTGTCAGGGGGCTGCAAATAACCATCAGTTTCTGCTTTATTCTCTACTACATTAGCAGAGAGATACATCTCCATTCTGGTTATTAATCCTCCTGCTCAGCAGGGGAAAGAGAGTCAGCCCAATCCTGGGAGCTGATCTGTACCAAAGGATCTCAGGAAAGGAAAGGTGGAGTTCAGGTGGAAAGATGGAGCTTTGCTGGAGACAGGGATTGCCAGCCTGGAGATGGGGGGGCTGTGCTGGGAACGTGTGTGAGGAGAGGGAGAACTCTTGGAGCTCTGCAAACAGATGTTAATGTTTAACAGGACACATCAAAGGAACTGCTGCAAAGCTTGGAGAGAATTGTTTTGCCTCTGTTTGTGAGCTTTGAGCTCTTCAGGCAGTTAATTAAAGGCTACTCTTGGAATGTATCTTCTCTAAATTTAGGCAGGCAGCCAAAAACAGTGACCATAAACGTGGCCTGCCAGGGCTGCCTGTTAATTATGGACTCAGACACTTCTTTTTAAGGTAAGATTATTGTTTCCCCTAATTTCCAGGACTACAAATTCCCCTCCATGGCATCTAAAAAAAATCACAGAATCTCAGACTGGTTTGGGTTGGAAGGGCCATCCCAGACCATCCAGTCCCACCCCTGCCCTGGGCAGGGACACCTTCCACAGGACCAGGTTGCTCAGATCCTTCCTAGCAAAGCTCCAACCAAGGGAAGATTCTCAGCCCCAACTCCACCCAAGGGAAGGTGGAATTTCTGCCCCAAATCCCCCAGGCCTGATGAGCTCTGCAAAGAGCCCAATGTCCCCCCAGTCCTCCCTGTGCTGCCACAAAAGCCACCAAAGAGGTTTGTGATGTTCCTGGAGGTTCTGCTCTCCCGAGCAGGGAATTCCCACGTGGCTTTGGGACATGAACTGCTGAAAGGGGGAGAAAAAACACCCCTTGAGAACTCACACTTGGCTTGGGGACACAAACTGCCAAAAGGGAGAGAAAAAACCCCCCTTGAGAACTCACACTTGGCTTGGGGACGTGAACTGCTGAAAGGGGGAGAAAAAACACCCCTTGGGAACTCACACTTGGCTTGGGGACATGAACTGCTGAAAGGGAGAGGAAAAACACCCCTTGGGAACTCACACTTGGCTTGGGGACATGAACTGATAAAAGGGAGAGGAAAAAACCCCCTTGAGAACTCACACTTGGCTTGGGGACATGAACTGATAAAAGGGAGAGGAAAAAACCCCCCTTGGGATCTGACACCTCCCACCAGCCCAGGTTGCTCCAAGCCCTGTCCAACCTGTCCTTGGACACTCCAGGGATGGAGCAGCCACAGCTTCTCTGCCCAACCTGTGCCAGGGCCTGCCCACCCTCCCAAGGAAGGATTTCTCCCTAATATCTTCCTAATTTTTTCCTAATAATATCAGAGACCTCCCAGAGAGTTGCAAGGGCAGATTTCTTGTGTTCCAGACCCTTTCACTGTCCAACAGTCTGAACAAGCCATACCCCTTAATCAGTATAAATGGAACTTTCAGAGGATAATTTGTCCTGTCCTAATTAAAGCCTTTGAATTAAGTTGGATGAACTCTCTGGAATTGCCTGTTTCTCACCTGGACAGCATGAAAATTCAGGCAGCCAAACCAGAGGTGCTTCAAATCCAGGAGAGATTAATAACTTGGGGGTCTAAGTTAGGAGAGCAGCAAGACTGAGTTGCTCCTACCAAGCACTGAAGGCTTCCTGAACTGAGCTGAAAAGAGTGAAATCAGGTAAATTTTGCTTTCTCCACCTCCCAGGTGCAGCTGAAGGTGCCTCAGACACCTGCTGTGATGGAGGGAGGTGGTGGGAAGGGAAATTTGCTCTGGAATTACAGTAATTGCAGCTCCTGCTCCATCAGGTATTGAGGGAGGCAGCAATTGAGGTAATTAGTGTTATTTTGTGCAAATAGCTGAGAGGATCCAGGAGGAAGGTGATTCTCTGGTAGGAATGTGGTAGGGATTGGCTGAACCCACAGGAAAGTTCCCTTTTGGAGGAAGGAAGGAACTGGCACGTGGCAGGGAGAGGGGAAGGTGCAACCACCAAGGCAGGGCTTTGTTTGAACCAACATCTGTGCTGGGCTTTTACTCTCCCCCCATATTCAAAGCTTCTCATCTGACAGTTTGGCTGCCTTGGACCTTTTCCATCTCAGGCTCTTGTTCACATGTTCCACTGCAACAATTAAATACAACAGGAATGGCACTTTTACTGGTGTTCCTGCCCTGCCTGTGCTGAGCCTGAAAGAGGCAGCCTGAAAGTAAAGGCAAAATAAAAGTAAAGGATGATTTTCATCTCTGAACCTCCAGCGAGGTTTGAATTGTGCTTTCAATAAGATTCCAGGCTGAGCAAGTCCTGCTCTCTGTAATATCATTTCACACTTGAGTTTCTGTCACCTTGACTGTGCAGAGGGGAAAAGGGCACCACGTGGTGGGAGAAGCCAATGGAAGCTTGGCCAGGATGGTTGGTGTTCACCAAAGGCAAAATTCCCCCTTCAGAGAGAGAGCAAATGAACTTCAGGTTGACTCAGGCTGGTACAATCCAGGGAGCTGTTGAGCCATGACAGGTCAAGGTGTCACCTTCCAGCAGCTGAGCTGCTCAGGAGCTCTCAGACCCCCCAGACCTGAGGGCAGAGCCCAGTGGGGGCTGCAGCTCCAATCTCTGATCCCTCAGAGCAGGGAGAGCACCCAGGGAAGGGCTGGAGCTGTGCCAGGGCAGGGACAGCACCCAGGGAAGGGCTGGAGCTGTGCCAGGGCAGGGACAGCACCCAGGGAAGGGCTGGAGCTGTGCCAGGGCAGGGACAGCACCCAGGGAATGGCTGGAGCTGTGCCAGGGCAGGGACAGTACCCAGGGAATGGCTGGAGCTGTGCCAGGGCAGGGACAGCACCCAGATAAGGGCTGGAGCTGTGTCAGGGCAGGGACAGGTTGGATCTCAGGGAAAGGTTCTTCCTCCAGTGGGTGGGGGCACTTTGGGGGCACACAATGGAAGGAAGGGCTGAAGCCATTGGAGAGTGTCCAAAGGAGGGCACAGAGATGGTTCAGGGCCTGGAGGGGCAGCGTGTGAGGGCACTGAGGGCACTTGGGGTGTTCAGCTGGAGAAGAGGAGACTGAGGGGAGACCTCAGTGCAGTTCCAACATCCTCAGGAGGGGCAGAGGAGGGGCAGGCACTGAGCTCTGCCCTGTGGGGACCAGGGACAGCACCCAGGGAATGGCTGGAGCTGTGCCAGGGAAGGGACAGGGCACAGGGAATGGCTGGAGCTGTGCCAGGGCAGGGACAGCACCCAGGGAAGGGCTGGAGCTGTGCCAGGGCAGGGACAGCACCCAGGGAAGGGCTGGAGCTGTGCCAGGGCAGGGACAGCACCCAGGGAAGGGCTGGAGCTGTGCCAGGGCAGGGACAGGGCACAGGCAATGGTTGGGTCTGTGCCAGGGCAGGGACAGCACCCAGGAAAGGGCTGGAGCTGTGCCAGGGCAGGGACAGGGCACAGGCAATGGCTGGGTCTGTGCCAGGGCAGGGACAGGGCACAGGCAATGGCTGGGTCTGTGCCAGGGCAGGGACAGGGGAGGTGATCACAGTGGGGTTGGACCAAGGGTTGGACTTGAGGATCTCAGAGATCTTTTCCAGCCCAATCCATTCTGTGATTCTATGAAGCCACCAAGCTGTGCCAGCAGCAGAGCCACCTCCTGGGTGCCCCTTTCACCTCGGGGGTCGCTGAGGTTTCACGTCAATCATCGTGCAATGGGATTGAAGGCAGAAAGAAAGTTCTGGCCACACTCTTGGGGTTCTGCAGAGCTGAGAACAGCCAAGGCTCAAGTTGCAGACAAGAGCATTAATCTTCTCAGCTTTCCTGGAATGAAACATCAGAGGCTTTAACCTCCTTTTTATTGCTATTCCAATGCCCTGGGTGGTGCTTTTAAAAATAAATGCCTGGAAAGAGGAAGGAGCTCCAAAGCTGTTCATTAACACAGTCCCCAATCTCGGAAAAATAGAGAAAATTAGGAAAAAAACCTCATGATTTTGGTAATGTTCAATGTTTTGGAAGCTCTGGTTTTCAGAGTCAGGGGTAAAAGAGATTTCAGCTCCTTATTTTAATGAAAAAAGAAGGGTTTGATCTGGCAGGATTGAGGAACGAGCTCAGGCAACACAGCAAGGCCAATGAACCCTCTGCAAAGGCAACACTGAACCTCCCAATCGATTGGTATTTATGAAATCTTATTATTTTTAAAGCCCATTACCCTCGTGGTTTGGGGGCCTGATGGTTTTGGAGGTATCCAGGCTGATGTTTCTGAGAAAACTCTGTCTGGACAGAAAAAAAAAATACACAATTTTCTCCTTGTTTGGGCTGTGGTTGCTCCTTCTGTTTGTGCCAATGGAGATCAGACAAAATGTATTTGTAGGTGCATAAGGGGGAAAAAGGGATTTCTCTGCACAACTTCATTAACTTGGTGAACTTCTGTCAGGGTTTGGGTTGGTTTTATGGTCACTCATAGGGTGAAAAGGGAAAGGGAAGGAGGAGGAAAGGGGAAATGGAAGAGGAAAGGGGAAGGGAAAGGGAAAGGGGAAGATGGAGAAGGGAAAGGGAAAGGGGAAGATGGAGAAGGGAAAGGGAAAGGGGAAGATGGAGAAGGGAAAGGGAAAGGGAAGGGGAAAGGGAAAGGGAAAGGGAAAGGGAAAGGAAAGGGAAAGGGAAAGGGAAGGGGAAAGGGAAAGGGAAAGGGGAAGATGGAGAAGGGAAAGAGAAAGGGAAAGGGAAAGGAAAGGGAAAGGGAAAGGGAAAGGAAAGGGAAAGGGAAAGGGAAGGGGAAAGGGAAAGGGAAAGGGAAAGGGAAAGGGGAAGATGGAGAAGGGAAAGAGAAAGGGAAAGGGAAAGGAAAGGGAAAGAGAAAGGGAAAGGGAAAGGAAAGGGAAAAGGAAAGGGAAAGGGAAAGGGAAGGGAAAGGGAAAGGGAAAGGGAAAAGGAAAGGGAAAGGGAAGGGGAAAGGGAAAGGGAAAGGGAAAGGGAAAGGGAAAGGGAAAGGGAAAGGGAAAGGGAAAGGGAAAGAGAAAGGGAAAGGGGAAGATGGAGAAGGGAAAGAGAAAGGGAAAGGGAAAGGGGAAGATGGAGAAGGGAAAGAGAAAGGGAAAGGGAAAGGAAAGGGAAAGGGAAAGGAAAGGGAAAGGGAAAGGGAAAGGGAAAGGAAAGGGAAAGGGAAAGGGAAAGGGAAAGGGAAAGGGAAAGGGAAAGGGGAAGATGGAGAAGGGAAAGAGAAAGGGAAAGGGAAAGGAAAGGGAAAGAGAAAGGGAAAGGGAAAGGAAAGGGAAAGGGAAAGGGAAAGGGAAAGGGAAAGGGAAAGGGAAAGGGGAAGATGGAGAAGGGAAAGAGAAAGGGAAAGGGAAAGGAAAGGGAAAGGGAAGGGGAAAGGGAAAGGAAAAGGAAAGGGAAAGGGAAAGAGAAAGGGAAAGGGAAAGGGAAAGGGAGTTTGCCAGAGAAGCAGGGAGTGAAGGCCAAGTTTGTGCTGGACTGGGAAATGTGTAAAGCAATGACTGGAGGGATCTTCTTATAAAAGCCATGGAAACAAGAACTGGGACACATGGATGTCATCCTGTATTCCTGTGGGCTGGAGGCCCTGTGGTATTAAAGGACCTTTCCTTTTTATCTTACCCTGCACTAACGTGGCTCAGAGTCCTGTTTTTGGGGGGAAGGGTCATTCATGGCAACACCAGAAATGCAGAGACTTCCAATGCCTCTCTTTTCAAGCTGTGTGTGCACAAATTTGTGCAAACAGACTCGTGTGTGTGTGTGAACATGAACTCAGGGGCTGGATGTGCCTCCAATCCTGTGACACACCAAGAAATCCGTGCTGTGATAATTAGCAAAATATTAATTGCGCTTACAAGGAGCCCTCAATGTGGACACACCTCAGGTGTTCCTTCCTGCCACACCTGCCCTGAGATTAGACAATCCACAGGAAGTGTTAATAGTTCTGTAACTACATTTTGGCCCAGCAGATGAAAAATCCCTTTATTTTTCAGCTTATCTCAGGCTGGGCTTGGGCTGTTCCCATTTCTCCTCTGACCCCTCCACTCCCACCTGCAAGGGGAGGACCAGGTTGTCCCTCCTACTCCCCAAGCTCTTCCTAAAATCCCACCCGTGTGTGGCAGAGGTGGATCTGTAGGACCCACTGCTGGATGTGAAGTGAATTCCTGCCCTTAATTGCTGCCATCCACTCCCAAATTAAACCAAACCTGCTAATTGCTCAGCTTTTTCCAGCAAGTGTTCCTCAAAAAACCTGCCAGAGGGATCCTTAATGAACGATTTCGTCTCACTGATCTCTTTAACTGCAATCACTTATTGACTTAATTTTTTAGAATTTGCTGCTGTCCCTCAGGTCGTTTTGTTTTTAGAGATGCTGCTTGCAGGGCAGCTAATTATGTAAAACCAGCAATTAATTTCCCACAGGCATGACAAATATTGGACTTATAAGCTGTGTCTCTCTTCTGGTGAGCTCCAGCCAGTTGGGGTGTTGGTACCTGCCAGGGAATGAAAGACTTCCCGGGAAATTCAGGTCTTCACTTGATTTTTGGGAGGTATCTGGTTGTGTTCTGCTCAACCCCTGTTGCTCTGGCCACAGCCATGGAGGGGCAGGGCAGGAGTAACAAAGTTCTCAGGATTTTTAGGCATTTCAGAATGATTTTTGCCTCAGACAAGATGCTGAAATTCCCTTAAATCCACTGGAATTCACAGAATCACAGAATGGATTAGGTTGGAAAGACCTCTGAGATCATCAAGTCCAACCCTTGGTCCAACTCCAGTCCCTTTACCAGATCATGGCACTCAGTGCCACGGCCAAGCTCAGCTGAAAAACCTCCAGGGATGGGGAATCCACCAACAGAGAATCACAGAATGGGTTGGGTTGGAAGAGACCTCTGAGATCATCAAGTCCAACCCTTGATCCAACCCCACTGTGATCACCAGCCCAGGGCACGGAGTGCCCTGGGCTGGTGATCACAGTGGGGTTGGATCAAGACATGTTGGATTCTCACTGAGTGCCACATCCACAGAATGACAGAATGGATTGGGTTGGAAAAGACCTCCCAGATCATCGAGTCCAACCCTTGGTCCAACTCCAGTCCCTTTACCAGATCATGGCACTCAGTGCCACGGCCAAGCTCAGCTGAAAAACCTCCAGGGATGGGGAATCCACCCCCTCTCTGGGCAGCCCATTCCAATCCCTGAGCACTTTCTCTGCAAAGAATTTTTTCCTGCTCTCCAACTTCAATTTCCCCTGGCAGAGCTTGAGCCCATCGTGCCCCCTTGTCCTATTGCTGAGTGCCTGGAGAAGAGACCAACCCCCACCTGGCCAGAACTTCCCTTCAGGCTTCAGAGGACAACCCTGTAGGTGCAGTGATGGGGAAGGTCTTCATGGCAGAGGTCGCCCCTCACTGTATCTTGGTGTCTTCTGTCACACAGCTCTTGAGGTTGGAAAAGATCTCCAAGATCATGGAGACCACCCTGTTCCCCATGCCCACTTTGAACACTGAGTGCCACAGCCAGTCCTGCCTTGGGCACCTCCAGGGGTGGAGATTCCAAACCTCCCTGGGCAGCTCCTTCCAGGAAGAAATTCTTCCTGATCGCAGAATCCCAGAATGTGCTGAGTCTGGAGGGACCCCCAAGGACCATCCAGTCCAACCCTCAGCCCTGCACAGGAACATCCCCAAGAGTCACCCCCTGTGCCCCAGAGCATCATCCAAACCCTCCTGCAGCTCTGGCAGCCTTGGGGCCGTGCCCACTGCCCTGGGGAGCCTGGGCAGTGCCCACCACCCTCTGGGGGAAGAACCTTTGCCTGAGATCCAACCTGAGCCTGCCCTGGCACAGCTCCAGCCATTCCCTGGGTGCTGCCCCTGCCCTGGCACAGCTCCAGCCATTCCCTGGGTGCTGTCCCTGCCCTGGCACAGCTCCAGCCATTCCCTGGGTGCTGTCCCTGCCCTGGCACAGCCCCAGCCATTGCCTGTGCCCTGTCCCTGCCCTGGCACAGCTCCAGCCATTCCCTTGGCATCAGCAGCAGCTGAGAGTGTGCCACCATCCAGCTGCCTCTGCCCACACCTGGTTCCTCAGAGCCTTCAGCACTCAAGGTGGTACTTTACAAAACCAGTTTGGGGTCCTGGACTAAGCTCTGTTGGGTTTGGCCCTTCCTTCATGCAGCCCTTTCTCCCACGTTATTCCTGAGGATTCCCTGGACAGAGCAGGTTGGGAGACCCTCAGAAAGCCCCTGGTTAAATGTAATTGTGCCCCCCCAGTGTCAGAGCAGCTCCTCAGTTACTGCCACAGATAGGAAAGATCTCCCCCTGCTAATCTGCTCCACCCTTGGAATGGTATTTTCCACCTTAAGAACAATCCTGGAGCTGAATGTGCTGCATCTTTATCCCAGTTTGCAGAGCACAGACACACAATCACGGGGGGGTGAGGACACACTTAATGCCATTTGCTCCCTGGGAATATTGAATTTCATACATGTCAAAAGATTTGGCTCTTACATTATTCTTTCATTTGTATTTTCTTGCCTTTTCTCCATCTCTAAACATCTTCTCAAAGGTTAGATTATTGCTGCTATTAATTTTTCTGTCTGTTCCTAACTGGAGCTGTATCTATTTTTTTATTTTTTTTGGGGGGGAGATTATTTATGTGTTGATTATCTTTGTTAATAGAAAGCAGAGTCTTTCAGGATGGCACTGGGGAGTGACAGCCAAAGAAACCACTTCAGACAGGATTCCTGCCACAATATTTTGACAATCTCATTTGAAATAAGACACTGTGATTGTCAGTTCGGCTACAACGTGGTTGTTGCTCCCTGGTGGGAATGAAAAAATGGGGAAAATTGAAGGAAATCACATTCCCAGCGAAGTGATTTTTGTCAGCAGAACACTCAGGTCTCGCCCTTGGCTCTCACTGAGTGGGTACAACAAACCACAGCACTTGGGATGCACCAAGGGAGGCCAAACACACTGAGAGTGCTGGAGAGCCCAGGTGGGCTTGGAATAAACATTGAGGAAATATGGAAAATTCACAGAATCATCGAATTATGGAATATCCCCAGTTGCAATGACCAACAAGGACCATCCAGTCCAACCCTCAGCCCTGCACAGGAACAGACCCAACAATCCCACCCTGTGCCCCAGAGCATCATCCAAACCCTCCTGCAGCTCTGGCAGCCTTGGGGCCGTGCCCACTGCCCTGGGGAGCCTGGTCAGTGCCCACCACCCTCTGGGGGAAGAACCTTTTGCTGAGATCCAACCTGAGCCTGCCCTGGCACAGCTCCAGCCCTTCCCTGGGTGCTGTCCCTGCCCTGGCACAGCTCCAGCCATTGCCTGTGCCCTGTCCCTGCCCTGGCACAGCTCCAGCCATTCCCTGGGTGCTGTCCCTGCCCTGGCACAGCTCCAGCCATTCCCTGGGTGCTGTCCCTGCCCTGGCACAGCTCCAGCCATTCCCTGGGTGCTGTCCCTGCCCTGGCACAGTCCCAGCCATTCCCTGGGTGCTGTCCCTGCCCTGGCGCAGCTCCAGCCATTCCCTGGGTGCTGTCCCTGCCCTGGCACAGCTCCAGCCATTGCCTGTGCCCTGCCCCTGCCCTGGCACAGCTCCAGCCATTCCCTGGGTGCTGCCCCTGCTCTCAGGGCTCAGCGATTGGAGCTGCCCCCACTGAGCTCTGCCCTCAGCTTGCTCTGCCCCAGCTGGACACACCAAGTGCCCTCTGCTGTTCCTCATGGCCTCTCCAACCCTTCTTCATCTTTGTAGCCTCCTTTGGACCCTGTCTCACAACTTGTGATCCTTCTTGCCTTGTGGTGCCCAAATCTACACCCCGTGATCCAGGTGAGGCCACCCCAGTGCAGATGTTTCAGACACCAGTGCAGATGTTTGAGACACCAGTGCAGATGTTTGACACCAGTGCAGATATCTCATACCCCAGTGCAGATGTTTGACACCAGTGAAGATGTTTGACCCCAGTGCAGATGTTTGAGACACCAATGCAGATGTTTGAGACACCAGTGCAGATGTTTGACACCAGTGCAGATGTTTGACACCAGTGCAGATGTTTCATACCCCAGTGCAGATGTTTCAGACACCAGTGCAGATGTTTCAGACACCAGTGCAGATGTTTGACACCAGTGCAGATATCTCATACCCCAGTGCAGATGTTTGACCCCAGTGCAGATGTTTCATACCCCAGTGCAGATGTTTTGGACACCAGTGCAGATGTTTGAGACACCAATGCAGATGTTTGAGACACCAGTGCAGATGTTTCCTACACCAGTGCAGATGTTTTGGCCACCAGTGCAGATGTTTCATACCCCAGTGCAGATGTTTTGGACCCCAGTGCAGATGTTTGAGACACCAGTGCAGATGTTTCAGACACCAGTGCAGTTGTTTCAGACACCAGTGCAGTTGTTTGAGACACCAGTGCAGATGTTTGACACCAGTGCAGATGTTTCAGACACCAGTGCAGATGTTTCAGACACCAGTGCAGTTGTTTGAGACACCAGTGCAGATGTTTGACACCAGTGCAGATGTTTCAGACACCAGTGCAGATGTTTCAGACACCAGTGCAGATGTTTGATACCAGTGAAGATGTTTGACCCCAGTGCAGATGTCTGAGACACCAATGCAGATGTTTCAGACACCAGTGCAGATGTTTGACACCAGTGCAGATGTTTCAGACACCAGTGCAGATGTTTCCTACACCAGTACATGTACTTGGCTGCAGGATGTGCATGAGGTGTCCAGACTTCCTCACCATGAGCATGTGGAGGGCAGAGCTCAGTGCCTGCCCCTCCTCTGCCTCTCCCCAGGAAGCTGGAACTGCACCGAGGTCTCCCCTCAGTCTCCTCTTCTCCAGCTGAACCCCCCAAGTGCCCTCAGTGCCCTCACACTCTTCCCCTCCAGGCCCTTCCCCATCTCTCTGCCCTCCTTTGGACTCTCATTAACCCAATTTTGGACAGTTTTAGCCCTTCCTTTTCTAATAAAAGCAGAGATGTGGCCATTTCCTGATGAACCATCTGGGATTTAAACTCTGCCATCTCATGGCGTTGGATTCCATACAAAACAAGGTCACTCCTCACCCTCCAGGTCATCCAGGATTAGAAAAGTGCAGCTATTTAAACTGAGATGATATTTCTTAATATAATAAAGAGGAGCTGCAAGAGCAGCTTCTTGTTCCTTGTTCTTAGGAGGTGCTTTTTAAAAATTAGGATGACTGGAATTTAATCCCAAGATAAAACATGACTCCAAAAATGTCCAGACAAAGCTCAGGAATTGATAGAATCAGGAGACTTAAAGACTCGTGGAAGGGCAAGTTCAGAGCCAGAGCTCTGGCACACAGAGGGATGGGCAGGGCTTGGCACTCCCTGGCAGCTCTTGGATGGTTCTGGACCAGGATTATCCCTCCATGTTTCACAATAAAACGAATTCAGTTCGTCTGCTCTTCTCATTCCTTTGGAATCTTTGGGATGGTTCATTTTTTCTCCATATTGTGGAAGTCTGGAAGGAGAAAACCCCGTGAAGTGGTTAAAGCCATTTCAGCTTCAATCCCTCCCTCTCCCCCTCTGTGGGTATTTAAGCTCCAAACAGCTTTAGGAGCCAAGTGAGAATTGCAGCAGAAAACTGTTGTTTGGGTTAAAATATCTCCATTTTCAGCACTGAACATTCTGATGCTTTGCATATCCTTCCCATTTCCTCCTGCTTGGCTTTAATCCAGTGGGAAAAGGCAGCTTTTTTTTTCCCTTTTTTTTTCTTTTTTCTTTTTTTTTTCTTTTTTCTTTTTTCTTTCTTTTTTCTTTTTTCTTTCTTTTTTCTTTCTTTTTCCTTTCTTTTTTTTTTTCTGGATGGATTTGGTTTTTTTATTTTATTAAATTTTTGGGGAAAAACTGATTTTTTTTTTTGAGATAGCAAAGACTTTCCCCTCAAACAGCTGTAGCAAACCAGGTGCTCCTCTCTTTGCCCATCTGAACTCTTCCCATCCTGCTTTTCCCTCATTAAATTCCCTCTTCCAACCCTCCATGTTCATTATTCCAGGATGAACCTGGAGCTGTTGGAGTCCTGCCCCATGTCCTGCTGATCACAAGAGGAGAATCCTTCCCCAGCCCCAACCACAAGCCTGACATTCACCTCCCACCTCCATCCCAACAAAAGTCCCGTTTTTTGGGAATGCTCAGCCTTGTGGCAAACAGGCCCTGCCTTTTGTTCCCCCCTGAATGTTGAGCCCTCTTGGATTGGCAGCTCTGCTGAATGAAGAGAGGCATTGTCAGAAACCCCTTGTTGTCCTTCTAGAAGTGCTCCCTGTGACAGATCCATTGTTTGGGGGGAAAAAAACCATCCTCCCTTTCATTCCTGGAAATGCAGGAAGGCAGGAGGGCTCTGCAGAGGGATCTGGAGAGAGTGGAGGGATCTGGAGAAGGATCTGGAGAGGCTGGAGGGTTCTGGAGAAGGATCTCGACCTGCTGGAAGGCAGGGGGGCTCTGCAGAGGGATCTGGAGAGACTGGAGGGATCTGGAGAAGGATCTGGAGAGGCTGGAGGGATCTGGAGAAGGATCTCGACCTGCTGGAGAGCAGGAGGGCTCTGCAGAGGGATCTGGAGAGACTGGAGGGATCTGGAGAAGGATCTTGACCTGCTGGAAGGCAGGAGGGCTCTGCAGAGGGATCTGGAGAGACTGGAGGGATCTGGAGGAGGATCTTGACCTGCTGGAAGGCAGGAGGGATCTGGAGAGACTGGAGGGATCTGGAGAAGGATCTGGAGAGGCTGGAGGGATCTGGAGAAGGATCTCGACCTGCTGGAAGGCAGGAGGGCTCTGCAGAGGGATCTGGAGAGACTGGAGGGATCTGGAGAAGGATCTGGAGAGGCTGGAGGGATCTGGAGAAGGATCTCGACCTGCTGGAAGGCAGGAGGGCTCTGCAGAGGGATCTGGAGAGACTGGAGGGATCTGGAGAAGGATCTTGACCTGCTGGAAGGCAGGGGGGCTCTTCAGAGGGATCTGGAGAGACTGGAGGGATCTGGAGAAGAATCTGGACAGGCTGGAGGGTTCTGGAGAAGGATCTCGACCTGCTGGAAGGCAGGAGGGCTCTGCAGAGGGATCTGGAGAGACTGGAGGGATCTGGAGGAGGATCTTGACCTGCTGGAAGGCAGGAGGGCTCTGCAGAGGGTTCTGGAGAGACTGGAGGGATCTGGAGAAGGATCTGGAGAGGCTGGAGGGATCTGGAGAAGGATCTCGACCTGCTGGAAGGCAGGAGGGCTCTGCAGAGAGATCTGGAGAGACTGGAGGGATGGGCTGATTCCAATGGGATGAAGTTCAACAAGGCCAAGTGCAGGTCCTGCCCTTTGGCCACCCCAAGCCCTGCAGCGCTCCAGGCTGGGCACAGAGTGGCTGGAGAGCAGCCAGGCAGAGGGACCTGGGGGGACTGAGGGACAGGAAGCTCAACAGGAGCCACCAGTGTGCCCAGGTGGCCAAGAAGGCCAAGGGGATCCTGGCCTGGATCCAAACTAGCGTGGCCAGCAGGCCCAGGGCAGTGACCCTTCCCCTGGACTCTGCCTTGGGGAGGCTTTTTTTGTTTCCTTTTAGTTTCCTCTTAAATCCTGACAGGTTTAAAAAAAAAGTGCAATGAAAAACTCTGAATGTTTCCACGAGAAGTTGAAATTTCTCATGGAAAAAGGAAATACTTTTGGCAAGCTGAACAGAATAATTAAATACAAGCTGAAGGAGAAGCAAATCTTTTTGACCTGTTTTTGTAATTGTTGTTAATTCCTCGTTATTTTTATCATCATTGTCCTTGACAGTGCTCTGCCCAAGCACAGAACATCACCAGGAGGAAAATCATCTCACTCAGTGCCCTCCACTCACCAGCAAAAGTAGAAAAAAATTTCCTTTTTTCACTCCATCACTTGAGTGAAACTTTTATTTCCAGTGAAAATTTTCCAGTCAAAGAAAAATTTCCAATAACAAAGTAAAAAACAAAAATAGAGAAAACATCAGAGGGGGAAAAAAAAAACCCTTTCCTGTTCCTCCAAACCAACCAATTTATTGAGATCTTTTGAAGGTGACTCTTTGTGAAAGCATTTCCTGAAAAACCTCCTACCTTGGAATTGGCTTTGCCAACCCCTCCCCTGCCCTGCTCCAGCTCTGGCAAAGGTTGGGATGGCAAAGGTTGGGAGGGCAAAGTTTGGGATGGCCAAGGTTGGGATGGCAAAGGTTGGGAGGCAAAGCCCTGGCAAAGGTTGGGAGGGCAAAGGTTGGGATGGCAAAGGTTGGGATGGCAAAGGTTGGGATGGCAAAGCCCTGGCAAAGGTTGGGATGGCAAAGCCCTGGCAAAGGGCCCCGCTCCAGCCCCTCAATCTCTTTCCTGAACTGAGGGGCCCAGAACTCCAGGCTGGTGGGACAGTCCTGGAGGTGGAAACCTCCTCCAGATGACAGCAGGTGGTTTTGCTCCAGCAGAGCTCAGGGCAGAGCCCACAGTCCAGTCCTGTCCCTCTCCCAGGGCAGTGGTTCATTAACAGGAGTTGTTAATGATGTGCTGGTCTGGTTCTCATGACCAAAGAGCTGGGAATGTCTGGGAACAGGGAGATGCTCCTTCCCATGACCCCATGAAGGTGGCACCTGCAGAGGGGTGAGGAAGGCAGGGCACAGATGGAGGCTCCTGAACCCCAGGGCACAGCAACAGGAGGTCACAGCCTGGGCAAAGCACATGTGAAGGTCTGCCAAGGGATCTCCTTCCATGAGAAGCCTCTTGGTGGGAGGGGAGACCCCCAAACACCCCCATGAGAACATGGAAAGGCAGAGGACGATGGAGACAAAGTGCTGGGCATGGAGTGTGTGTGGGGCTGGTGGTGGGGAATGGGCTGCAGGAAGAGCAGGTGAGGCTGTGACAGCACTGCAGGGGCACAGCTGAGCCCACCCTGCCCAGGAGGCCACCAGATGTCCCAGCAGGGCAGGAGATCCTTGAGGGCTCCATGGAAACCAGCCAGGGATGGCTTTGTCTCAACTCCCCACCTTGGGATCCCAAGGGATGTTAAAGCCTCTGGAGATGTTTCCTCCTCTACCCTGAGGTGCCCTACAAGCTGCTGCAAGGGATGGAGAAGACACAGCAGAGGCTGCTGGAAAAGCAGCTCCACCTCCTTCTCCTCCCTTTGCAAAGCTCTGCCAGGGATAACAACCCCATATTTAGTGTAATTTACAGGAACTGTGTTTTAATGGATGTTGTGGGATTCTTATCCTCATTATGAAAATCCTCTTATGAGCAGCAGCTCCTCTAATAACCTGGGCTGCACAAAGTCTCTCTCTATTTACATCTATTTGCATGGATTTGCATGCAAGTTGCTGATGGAAGAATCTCAAAAAGCTCTGATGATTTGACTTTTTTTTTTTTTTAAAGGCTCATAATCTGAGGGATTTGAGGACATGATTTTGGGGACCATTCCTAAGGAAGAGGCAACTTCCAGGCCAGAATTTGGGTTTGGAAGGATCCAGAAAGGGATATTCTGAATCAGCCTTGGGATCAGCAGTGTCCCTGAACTCTGGAAGGATTTTTTGCAGATTATTTTGGGGCCAGATGGTAAAATTATGGGAAATGAACATGAAATTGTGGAAAATGAACCTGAAATTATGGAAAAGGAAAGTGTTGTGAGACCTCAAGGGTTCCCTCACCGACAGGGTCTCGGCTCCCCTGCCCCTTTGCAAGTCAAAGCCCTTTTTGGAGGCTTCTCCCAACAGGCCCATGGCTTGGACAGGTGTACCCTCTGCTGGGTCAGGAGCTGACTGGAGGGCCCAGAGAGTGCTGGTGAACGGAGCTGTGTCCAGCTGGTCACCAGTGGTGTTCCCCAGGGGTCTGTGTTGGGTCCAGTCCTGTTTAACATCTTTAGTGATGATTTAGATGAGGGAATTGAGTCCATCAGCAGCAAATTTGCTGATGACACCAAGTTGGGAGGGAGTGTTGACCTGCTGGAAGGCAGGAGGGCTCTGCAGAGGGACCTGGAGAGACTTGAGGGATGGGCTGATTGCAATGGGATGAAGTTCAACAAGGCCAAGTGCAGATCCTGCCCTTTGGCCACCCCAACCCCTGCAGCGCTCCAGGCTGGGCACAGAGTGGCTGGAGAGCAGCCAGGCAGAGGGACCTGGGGGGACTGAGGGACAGGAAGCTCAACAGGAGCCACCAGTGTGCCCAGGTGGCCAAGAAGGCCAAGGGGATCCTGGCCTGGATCCAAACTAGCGTGGCCAGCAGGCCCAGGGCAGTGACCCTTCCCCTGGACTCTGCCTTGGGGAGGCCACACCTTGAGTGTTGTGTTCAGTTCTGGGCCCCTCAGTTGAGGAAAGAGATTGAGGGGCTGGAGCGGGGCCAGAGAAGAGCAACGAGGCTGGAGAAGGGACTGGATGTGGCACTGAGTGTCCTCTGAAACACCTCCAGGGACAGAGAATCCAACATGTCTTGATCCAACCCCACTGTGATCACCAGCCCAGGGCACAGAGTGCCAGAGTGATCCCAGTGGGGTTGGATCAAGGGTTGATGATCTCAGAGGTCTCTTCCAACCCAAGTGAGAAGAGAAGAGCAAGGAGGCTGGAGAAGGGACTGGAGCACAAGTGCTGTGGGGAGAGGCTGAGGGAGCTGGGGGTGTTCAGCCTGGAGAAGAGGAGGCTCAGAGGTGACCTCAGCACTGTCTGGAACTGCCTGAAGGGAAGTTCTGGCCAGCTGGGGGTTGGTCTCTTCTCCCAGGCACTCAGCAATAGGACAAGGGGGCACGATGGGCTCAAGCTCTGCCAGGGGAAATTGAAGTTGGAGAGCAGGAAAAAATTCTTTGCAGAGAGAGTGGTCAGGGATTGGAATGGGCTGCCCAGAGAGGGGGTGGATTCCCCATCCCTGGAGGTTTTTCAGCTGAGCTTGGCCGTGGCACTGAGTGCCATGATCTGGTAAAGGGACTGGAGTTGGACCAAGGGTTGGACTTGATGATCTTGGAGGTCTTTTCCAACCCAATCCATTCTGTGATTCTGTGATTTCAGTAATTCTCAGACCTGTGCCCTGGGAATGGCAAAATGTGAGGATCTTCTGGAACCCACCTGGAACTAAACACCTGGAGAGCCAATCTCCTGCATTTGGGTTCAGGATACTGGAGATACAACCCTTGGATGCACCTCCAGCCCCTCAATTTACTCCCCAAAGGAAAGAAAACCAAAGTGTAACAACCCCAGGGAATTTTGTGTGCCCTCCGTGCCATGGGCTGGGTGTGCTTGGCACAGACATGGCTCTGATTTCAGCTCATTATTTTCTGTGTTTCTATTTATTGGCTGTGATTAGTTATGCAACAAAATCAGCAGGAGAACAAGTCATGTCAGAGCAGTTAATTGGAGAGAACAGCAAAGCCCTAATTTTGGTATTTTATGCATGAAAAGGAGACCTGGTTGGGAATCCCTAAAGGGCTGCTGAGGTTTCTGTCTGAGGAGATGAACCCAGGGCTGGAAACCAGCACATTAGAGCAGGTCCTCTTGGGGTTTTTGGTGGCTTTATCTAGAAAGCTACTGAAAACCACAGAGTTTGGTGGAGCAAAGCTGAGTTGGGGTCAGGACTGAGTGGAATGAAATACTGCACAAAGTGAGATACGTTGGGGTTTGTTCCTTTGGAGCAAAGGCTGAGATGAGACCAATTGGCCACAAATTTTAGGGCTTTTTAGGAATTGAATATGAGCCTTTTCTGCTCATCCCAAGACCAACAGGCTAAAAATGTCCTTTTTCCCATTCAGATCCCAAGGGGAGCCCCAGCTCTGAGCAATGAGCCTGCCTGGGAAGTCACCTCCAGGAGTTACCTCCTGCCTGGAAAGTCACTTCCTGTCGCTGCTCCTGCCTGGGAAGTCACCTCCTGTCAGTGCTCCTGCCTGGGAAGTCACCTCCTGCTCGGGGAAAAAGACACTTCTAGAAGTCACCTCCTGCCTGGGAAGTCACTGCCCCTACCTGGGAAGTCACCTCCTGTCACTGCCCCTGCCTGGGAAGTCACCTCGTGTTGCTGCCCTTGCCTGGAAAGTCACCTCCTGTGGCTGCTCCTGCCTGGGAAGTCACTGCCCCTACCAGGGTAGTCACCTCCTGTTGCTGTCCCTACCTGGGAAGTCACCTCCTGTCTGGAAAGTTACCTCCTGTCACTGCCCCTACCAGGGCAGTCACCTCCTGTCACTGTCCCTACCTGGGAAGTCACCTCCTGTCTGGAAAGTCACCTTCTGTGCTGCCCCTTCCTGGGAAGTCACCTCCTGTCACTTCTCCTGCTTGGAAAGTCACCTCCTGTCACTGCTCCTGCCTGGAATTTCACCTCCTGTCACTGCCCCTACCTGTGAAGTCACCTCCTGTCAGTGCTCCTGCCTGGGAAGTCACCTCCTGCTCGGGGAAAAAGACCTCTAGAAGTCACCTCCTGCCTGGGAAGTCACTGCCCCTACCTGTGAAGTCACCTCCTGTCACTGCCCCTACCAGGGAAGTCACCTCCTGCCTGGGAAGTCACCTCCTGTCACTGCCCCTTCCTGGGAAGTCACCTCCTGTCCCTGCTCCTGCCTGGGAAGTCACCTCCTGTCACTGTCCCTACCTGGGAAGTCACCTCCTGTCACTGCCCCTACCAGGGAAGTCACCTCCTGCCTGGGAAGTCACCTCCTGCTCGGGGAAAAAGACCTCTAGAAGTCACCTCCTGCCTGGGAAGTCACCTCCTGTCACTGCCCCTATGAGGGAAGTCACCTCCTGTCACTGTTCCTGCCTGGGAAGTCACCTCCTGTCACTGCCCCTTCCTGGGAAGTCACCTCCTGTCCCTGCTCCTGCCTGGGAAGTCACCTCCTGTCACTGCCCCTTCCTGGGAAGTCACCTCCTGTCCCTGCTCCTGCCTGGGAAGTCACCTCCTGTCACTGTCCCTACCTGGGAAGTCACCTCCTGTCTGGAAAGTCACCTCCTGTCACTGCTCCTGCCTGGGAAGTCACCTGCTGTCCCTTCTCCCACCTGGGAAGTCACCTCCTGTCACTGCCCCTACCAGGGAAGTCACCTCCTGTCTGGGAAGTCACCTCCTGTCACTGCCCGTGCCTGGAAAGTCACCTCCTGCCTGTGAAGTCACCTCCTGTCATGTCCCTACCTGGGAAGTCACCTCCTGCTGGGGGAAGTCATTGTCCCTACCTGGGAAGTCAGTCACCTTCTGTCACTGTTCCTTCCTGGAAAGTCACCTCCTGTCACTGTCCCTGCCTGGGAAGTTACCTCCTGTCCCTGCTCCCACCTGGCTTCCCTTTCCTTGGAAAAATCCAGGCAGTCCTTTGCATCTGCCTGTGACAACCAGCTGCTGCTGTCCCTGCCTGGTGCAGGCACAGGGTGACACTCCACACTCCTCTCCTCCTGCTCAGCGTTCCTCCAGCCCCAGGGATGTGCTGCCAACACCCTTTGCACCTTGTCACACGTCCCCAGCAAGGCAGGGCCAACCCACCATTTCCCAGCCAGGGCTGCACAGCAAGGTCTGGCAGGTGCTGAGACACCTCCAGATGCCACCAGATGTCTGGTGTTCCCACCAGGAGGTCACACCTGCCTGGGTCAGCTCCAAAGAGCCCTGGAAATCAGAGCCTCAGGATGGCATTTACCAGGGCACTCAGCAATAGGACAAGGGGGCACGATGGGCTCAAGCTCTGTCAGGGGAAATTGAAGTTGGAGAGCAGAAAAAACTTTACAGAGAGAGTGCTCAGGGATTGGAATGGGCTGCCCAGAGAGGGAGTGGATTCCCCATCCCTGGAGGTTTTTCAGCTGAGCTTGGCCGTGGCACTGAGTGCCATGATCTGGTAAAGGGACTGGAGTTGGCCCAAGGGTTGGACTTGATGATCTTGGAGGTCTCTTCCAACCCAACTGAGAAGAGAAGAGAAGAGCAACGAGGCTGGAGAAGGGACTGGAGCACAAGTGCTGTGGGGAGAGGCTGAGGGAGCTGGGGGTGTTCAGCCTGGAGAAGAGGAGGCTCAGAGGTGACCTCAGCACTGTCTGGAACTGCCTGAAGGAAAGTTCTGGCCAGGTGGGGGTTGGTCTCTTCTCCCAGGCACTCAGCAATAGGACAAGGGGGCACGATGGGCTCAAGCTCTGCCAGGGGAAATTGAAGTTGGAGAGCAGGAAAAAATCCTTTGCAGAGAGAGTGCTCAGGCATTGGAATGGGCTGCCCAGAGAGGGGGTGGATTCCCCATCCCTGGAGGTTTTTCAGCTGAGCTTGGCCGTGGCACTGAGTGCCATGATCTGGTAAAGGGACTGGAGTTGGACCAAGGGTAGGACTTGATGATCTCGGAGGTCTTTTCCAACCCAATCCATTCTGTGATTCTGTGGATGTGGCACTGAGTGAGAATCCACCATGTCTTGATCCAACCCCACTGTGATCACCAGCCCAGGGCACAAAGTGCCCTGGGCTGGTGATCACAGTGGGATTGGATCAAGGGTTGGACTTGATGATCTCGAAGAGCTTTTCCAACCCAACCCATTCTGTGATTCTCTGTTGGTGGATTCCCCATCCCTGGAGGTTTTTCAGCTGAGCTTGGCCATGGCACTGAGTGCCATGATCTGGTAAAGGGACTGGAGTTGGACCAAGGGTTGGACTTGATGACCTCAGACGTCTTTTCCAACCCAATCCATTCTGTGATTCTGTGATTCCATGACAGCCAAAGTGCAATGAGATCCTGGACATTTCCATGTGTGGGATGGACAGGAGAAGAGATGCAGAAATTCAGAGTTGATGCTGATCCCAAAGCACTGAAGTTTCCCAGAACATTTTGGCACCAGTTGCACCATTTTGCTGCAACTCATGATTTGCACAGAGACTTCTCAGCCCCTTGAAATGGCTCCTGTGTCTTGTTTGAAAGTTTCCACCTTTAGTATTCTGACCAAGCAGCTTTTCTTTATCTTTTCCTCAGCCTCCCTCTCCTCTCTGTTCTGTCCTGTTCTCCCAAGGATTTTTTTTCCTAGAGGAACATTATTTTGGGATGAGGTGCCCTTTGTAATGGAGTGTCCAACTCCTTGGGCACAAAGTCACCGAGAAAAACCCTCATCCATCACACTGTTCTCATCTTTTCATCTCTGGATCAGCCAGAGAAGGCCACTGAAATAAAGCCCAGACAAGGGTGGGCAGCAAAGCATTCACTGAGCCCGGAATTAGTGCCAGAAATATCTGGGTGATCAATCAGAGTTATGGCATGTTCTCCTCGTGGTTACTTGATATATAATCCCCCCCAATCAATAGCTAAAGAGAGGGGAGAGAAGAAAGGGCTTTGATTTAATGTTTGCCTGGGCTCTGAAGAGGAACAAGATTTATTGCAACATAAAACCCCCCAAATTTAGACTCTGGCTCAATAGGCAGTTGGTCCCTGTGATAATGCTGGGATCATATTTCGTGTGCATCCCAGCCCGGTGCCAGTCGTGCCCCTGTGCCAGCTCAGCCATGCCAGGCTGGATACCAGCACACGTTTGGCCCTGGCTCATGAACAACTTGCTTAAGGAAACGTTCTCTTGGTTGCATTTGCCATTTTGAATCCAGCAGAGGTTTGCAAACAACCATTGCCAGTGGCAAGGAGATCCCAGGAGCTGGGTTTGACCTCCCAGGACCTGGGTTTGACCTGCAGGACCTGCAGGAGCTGGGTTTGAGCTCCCAGAACCTGGGTTTGACCTGTAGGACCTGGGTTTGACCTCCCAGGACCTGGGTTTGATCTGCAGGACTTGCAGAACCTGGGTTTGACCTCCCAGGACCTGGGTTTGACCTGCAGGACCTGAAGGACCTGGGCTTGAGCTCCCAGGAGCTGGGTTTGACCTGCAGTACCTGCAGGACCTGGGTTTGACCTCCCAGGAGCTGGTTTGACCTCCCAGGAGCTGGTTTGACCTCCCAGGAGATGGTTTGACCTGCAGGACCTGGGTTTGACCTGCAGGACCTGGGTTTGACCTCCCAGGACCTGGGTTTGACCTCACAGAACCTGAGTTTGACCTCCCAGGACCTGGGTTTGACCTGCAGGACCTGGGTTTGACCTCCCATGACCTGGGTTTGATGTCCCAGGACCTGCATTCCTGGCTTGGAGGTCAGAGGGAACCACAGGCAGGGTGGGAAAATGCAACTGGGAGGTCCAGAACTGCCAAGAACCTCTGGATGTGTCTTCTCACCCTTTGCTGTTGCATTGGAGACATTAAATTAGGAAATCACAGAAGGTCTTGCTTTCTTTCTTGCCTTCCTGGATCCATCAGATCCATCTCCTGCTCTGGGCCAGGTGAGCTCAGGGGGACCTTCACAAGCTTCAGGTCTCAGATTTGGCCACAGGTCCTCTCCATCCTGCATGGAATGATGGCACAGGAAGAGAAGGGAAATGATCCAGTCCCAAGGAGAACCTTCTTCCAAAGAGAACTGTCTTCCAAAGAGAACTCTCTTCCAAAGGTTGGGCAGAGACTTCCAGAAGTCTGAGCCAGGTCAAAGGGAAGCCAAAGGTGACATCTCTGAGGGTGTCAGGACACTTGGGAGTCCCAATTCCCAGCACAATCCCATGGGCAGGGAAAGGGTTTAGAATTCCCATTTTACAAGAGAAACAACCACCACCTTCCCCTCAGCCCTCTGTCCTTTGTGGGCATTTCATATCCACCTAAAATCCTTGGAATTCTGGCTCAGAGAATGGAGGGAAATTCTTGGATTTGTGACACTCAGTTTTCTTTCTCCTTCCTTGCACTGACACATGAATTTTGGACCTTCTGAACTTTGTAAAATGGGAATTGTAATGTCCTCCAGCTTAGGAATTGCTCCAAGTGTGAGCTGAGCTATGAGGAAATCATCCATGTAATTCCTGGGATATCTTCTGGCCTCCAACCCCATTATTGCCCACGGAGTTGATTGACCTGAAATTCTGGATCTGGAGAGACTTGAGGGATGGGCTGATTGCAATGGGATGAAGTTCAACAAGGCCAAGTGCAGGTCCTGCCCTTTGGCCACCCCAAGCCCTGCAGAGCTCCAGGCTGGGCACAGAGTGGCTGGAGAGCAGCCAGGCAGAGGGACCTGGGGGGACTGAGGGACAGGAAGCTCAACAGGAGCCACCAGTGTGCCCAGGTGGCCAAGAAGGCCAATGGGATCCTGGCCTGGATCCAAAGTAGCGTGGCCAGCAGGCCCAGGGCAGTGACCCTTCCCCTGGACTCTGCCTTGGGGAGGCCACACCTTGAGTGTTGTGTTCAGTTCTGGGCCCCTCAGTTGAGGCAAGAGATTGAGGGGCTGGAGCGGGGCCAGAGAAGAGCAACGAGGCTGGAGAAGGGACTGGATGTGGCACTGAGTGTCCTCTGAAACACCTCCAGGGACAGAGAATCCAACATGTCTTGATCCAACCCCACTGTGAGCAGGGACAGAGAATCCAACATGTCTTGATCCAACCCCACTGGGATCACCAGCCCAGGGCACAGAGTGCCAGAGTGATCCCAGTGGGGTTGGATCAAGGGTTGGACTTGGTGATCTCCGAGGTCTCTTCCAACCCAACATAGAAGAGAAGACCAACGAGGCTGGAGAAGGGACTGGAGCACAAGTGCTGTGGGGAGAGGCTGAGGGAGCTGGGGGTGTTCAGCCTGGAGAAGAGGAGGCTCAGAGGTGACCTCAGCACTGTCTGGAACTGCCTGAAGGAAAGTTCTGGCCAGGTGGGGGTTGGTCTCTTCTCCCAGGCACTCAGCAATAGGACAAGGGGGCACGATGGGCTCAAGCTCTGCCAGGGGAAACTGAAGTTGGAGATGAGAACAAAATTCTTTGCAGAGAGAGTGCTCAGGGATTGGAATGGGCTGCCCAGAGAGGGGGTGGATTCCCCATCCCTGGAGGTTTTTCAGCTGAGCTTGGCCGTGGCACTGAGTGCCATGATCTGGTAAAGGGACTGGAGTTGGCCCAAGGGTTGGACTCGATGATCTTGGAGGTCTTTTCCAACCCAATCCATTCTGTGATTCTGTGATTCATACCATCAATTGGCAGCAAAGTGCAGAGGGGAGTGAAGACCATCAGGGTTCTCCTTCAATAACCCTTTACACTCAATTCATGGAAACGGAGGGAAAAATGCAAAGCTGTCTCAGAAAAAAAATCTACAACTCAGCTTGAATTTCACCTTTTCTTTCAGTCCATGGGCAAGAAACAAAAATATCCACCACGGGAAAGCTGCTGAGGACAATCCAAAACTCAACCTGCTCTGTGTCCCCACTGAGAGATCCTTCACAATGAGACAAATCAACTCGTTCTTCCTGCCAGCAAATGTCAGACGTTTTAGGAATGGGTCGTTGTGTTGATTATTTGCCTTAAATGAGTCTCGTTGTAATTAGGGAGTCTGTTATCAGGAGTTAATCCCTGGCTCCAATGCCCCCAAGGCTTTGGATAAAAAGAAGGATGTTGATCTCAATCTTGGCACCAGTTGTTGTGTTCAGCCTCCTAAAAATCCAGCTCAGGAGAGACAAAGCCTCACCAAGGCTGCCGAGGTGGGAATTAAATGCTTATTTACTGCAACAAGAAACAATCACCAGCCTTGCCCACCTCGGAGGGCAAAATTCAGGAATAAAACCCAGCAGGCAGAGTCCAGGGGAAGGGTCACTGCCCTGGGCCTGCTGGCCACGCTAGTTTGGATCCAGGCCAGGATCCCATTGGCCTTCTTGGCCACCTGGGCACACTGGTGGCTCCTGTTGAGCTTCCTGTCCCTCAGTCCCCCCAGGTCCCTCTGCCTGGCTGCTCTCCAGACAGAAATTCCCCCTGATGTCCCACCTGTCCCTGCCCTGGCCCAGCCTGAGGCCATTCCCTCTCCCTCCTGTCCCTGTGCCCCGGAGCAGAGCCCAAATCCCCTCCTTGGATCCATCAGGGAGTTGCAGAGAGTGAGAAGGTCCCCCCTGAGCCTCCTTTTCTCCAGGCCGAGCCCCCCCAGCTCCCTCAGCCTCTCCTGGTTTGACTCACAAAGTCCTTCCAGAAAGGCTCCATCAAGATTTATGGGATGCAGAGTCTTCTGCTGAACGACTGTCACTCTCTGCACCCCTTTTGAAGCACATCTGTTATTTTTCCCCAGCCAGAGGCACCAGCAGCTCTCCCAGGGGACGGGCACAGACAGATAGAGTGGGCAAGGAGAGATTGCAGCACATCCTGCTGTCTGGCTCTCCTCAAGCAGCGCTGCTTGAGACATCACTCTCCTCCCAGCCACGAAGACAAGAGGAGTGATTGCTTTGGTTGGAGCGAGTTGAGAGTCCTCTCTGATCAAAAATTCCACACAGGAGCGAGGTCTGAGGGATGCAACAGGAGCCCTTGGCAGTTCCCAGCTCTGTTTTCATCCTGCTGGAGGAGGGGCCTGATTTTGCTCATTTGTGGACCATGATGGGTTGAGCTGACAAGATGCCAACAGCCCAATGGAGAGTCAAAGCCTCCCTCCCCCTCTGAGAAAAGGGAGGAAGAAAACAAACCTCTGGAAATTGAAACCAGGTTTAAACCCAAACTAATTATATATATATTTATACAGAAAAAAGGAAATTAAAAGAAAACTACAATATAACACACCAATTAGATATAACAATTTTCTGTTCCTTACTGAAAACAGATTCCATCACTCTGCATTTGAAAAGCACCTCAAAAGACACCCAGCAAGGCAAAAGAGACAGAGAATAACAATCAAATGTTTCTACTTCCCTGAACAAAATGCAAAGTAGCAGTGGGTGGCCAAGGCCTGGGGAAAGCAGGGCAGCTGTGCCCTGTCTGTGCTGCAACCAAGATGCCAACGTGTCCCAGTTCAGCAGGTGGGCCCAGTTTGTCCCTGTGTGGGGGTGCCCAAAGCTGTGCACTCCAAACCCTCCATTCATTGCCCAGCAACTGTTCCCAATGGCCCATTGGCAGCAGCTGCCCAGGGCACAGCTGAGCCCTCAGGCTGGGAGCTGGCTGGGAAAGAAGCCTGGCAGAGGAGCTGGGAGAACTGCCCTGCAGGGAGTCCTTGGCACCTCCACACCCACCTGAGGGCTCAGCTCTGCCCATGGGCCAGCAACCATTCCAAAATCCCCCCTGAGTGCCAGAGTCAGATCCCCCAGTGTGGAACTCCCTGCCCTGGGGGAGGCACTGGGGGCTCCCACCCAAACCTGAGGGGAGACAATCTTGGCCTTTGGGCACTTCTGGGACCACTCCTTGGATGCAGAGGAGGAGCAGCCCCTGGCCAGGAGGAGCCACCACTCTGGCCCAGACTGTGCCATCATCTGCACCAACAGGTTTGTCCCTTCCTTTTCCTTTGGACTCGAGAGAACCACGTGGGGCTCAGCACAGGGGCCACCAAACCCCCCTGTGTTTGTGCCCCAGGGGGCTGGGTTAGACTGCTGGGGTTGGGGGTTAAACCCAATTTCTCTTTGTGCCATTGCTTTGATTCTAATATTGTTATTAAATTGTAACTCTGATTTATAATCTCTTTTGTTTTGGGTTCATTTCTCCTGCTGCTTTACCTTTAAACCAGCTCACCAATTAACTAAACCACTCCCACACCAGCTTTTCTATTTTGAGATGATGTTGGAATATGGCCTGAAATACCATTGGCCAGTAGGAGTCAGTTGTCAGCTGGCCCAGCCCAGCTCAAATCATCTGATGGTCTCAGGCTTAGTCTGAAATCTAAAGCCTAAATTTAGGCCTCCATTGAGCTAAACCCATAGATGGTCACCCTTGATTTAGAATTTCCATTGCATTTGTAGTACTTGAGGAGTCTTTTACAATTGGGACTAAAAATGGCAAGAGAAAACAAGGAAAGGATTTTTCTTACGGAATTCAAAGAGAAACCCCCATGAAATCAATGGAAGGGATCAATCAGCAACAGTCACAGCCTCAAAGATGGAATCTTTGGGAAGAGAAGGAGCTGCAAAAGGAGGAAACTGGAAAAAGATTTCTGAGCTGAACATCTGGTCAGTTATAAACTCTCTGATATTCAGATGATAAAGTTTTCTCTTTCCAGGGGACAAGAATTAACCACCGGTGGTGTTTGCTGTGCCAAACCTTCCCACAGCCACATTCCTGCCTTTGTCCTGCCAGAAGAGGCTTTGAGTGTGGTTTTAATGTTGTTTTCCCTCCTTATTTGAATCCTGTGCTGTTGTCATGGCTGAAGGAGTTGCAGAACTACGGAAATGGAAGAACAGAACTGAGTCACAGCAGCTTTTCCCAGCAACAAACCCTCCCCCTCCAGCTCACACTGCCAAGGGCACGACTCAGACCTGGCAGCTCTGCCCTGTGCTCCCTCTGGAAAAGTTCACAAGCTCTTAATTTATTATTCTCATCCCACAGAAATGCTTACAATTCACTTATGGCCTTAAAATTAGGAGTGTCCCTTGGAGATGGTGCTTGGACCTTCCCTGAGTTCTGCACCAAAGCCCATTTGTCTCTGCTGCATTTTAACCTGCAGATGCAGCACATCTCTCTTATCTCTCCAGCAAAAGACCAAAAGGTGATTTTTTTTTCCTTTTGGAAATTGCCTTTTCTTGTTTTTAAATTAATTTTTTTTATTGGCATTTTCATTTGTTTTTAAAACATAAACATCATCTGGTTCCCATCACTCAGTTGGGCCACGCAGGAAATGGGAATCAGGTTTTGTGGACATGATTTTTCTCCCAGGGATTGACAAGGATAATATTTATCCAGGCATTGGGAGGTTGGTGCAAACCCTCAGAAAAGGAGAACTGTGCAAGACAAGGAGCAAAACCAAGTTGCAGGTGGTTGGCACTTGCTGCATCTCAGAGGTGGGGCAGGACCAAGGGCATGGAAAGGGCATCATTTTGGGTACTGGCAGTGGATCACTCAGAGCTAAATCATCCTGTACAGCTCACCAGAAAAGGGACAATATTCCAGAAGAGGTTCCAGCAGAGTTATCCAACTGAGCTGCTCTGTGGGCTGAAGATTTGGGGCCAAACAGCAGAGACAATAAGGGAGGAATCACCTTCCAGAGGGAAAAAGGGATTTCTTTCCTCTTAATTCTCTGTCAGTCTGACCTGGGACATGTTTAGGATGGTGAAAATCAGTGCTGTGGTTCTGTTTGGGGATCCCAACTCCCACCAGAGGGTCCTTTTGTGGGGTATGACCCTCACCACCTGCACCATCCACTCCTCTAGGTGAGTTTTGACCCTCAACCAGCTACATGAAGAGGTCAGGCCAACTCTGTCAATGGCAAGATATGGGGATCTTCAGGTGGGGTCAGGCTGTCTGAGGACCTGAGCTGGTCCCTGCAGGGTCTCCTTCTGGTTTCACTGGCTCAAGAGGGAACAGTGGGATTTATCTCCCCATGTGTTAGGAATGTGTTCTCCAAGCCTGAAATAGTTTGGCAGGTCCAGAGGGATCCTGCAAAAAACGTGGCACAGAATCACAGGATGGTTTGGGTTGGGAGGGACCTTAAAACTCTGCCAGTGCCACCCCCTGCCATGGGCAGGGATGGCCTTGGACACTCCCAGGGCTGGGGCAGCCACAGCTTCTCTGCCCAACCTGTGCCAGGGCCTGCCCACCCTCCCAGGGAAGGATTTCTTCCCAATATCCCGCCTATCCCTGCCCTCCTTCAGTTTGAAGCCATAAGTTTCCAACCATTTATGATCAAGGGGTTCTGTTTGGGGATCCCAACTCCCACCAGAGGGTCCTTTTGTGGGGTATGACCCCCACCACCTGCACCATCCACTCCTCTAGGTGAGTTTTGACCCTCAACCAGCTACATGAAGAGGTCAGGCCAACTCTGTCAATGGCAAGATATGGGGATCTTCAGGAGGGGTCAGGCTGTCTGAGGACCTGAGCTGGTCCCTGCTGGTCCCTTCTGGTTTCACTGGCTCAAGAGGGAACAGTGGGATTTATCTCCCCATGTGTTAGGAATGTGTTCTCCAAGCCTGAAATAGTTTGGCAGGTCCAGAGGGATCCTGCAAAAAACGTGGCACAGAATCACAGGATGGTTTGGGTTGGGAGGGACCTTAAAACTCTGCCAGTGCCACCCCCTGCCATGGGCAGGGATGGCCTTGGACACTCCCAGGGCTGGGGCAGCCACAGCTTCTCTGCCCAACCTGTGCCAGGGCCTGCCCACCCTTCCAGGGAAGGATTTCTTCCCAATATCCCACCTATCCCTGCCCTCCTTCAGTTTGAAGCCGTAAGTTTCCAACCATTTATGATCAAGGGGTTCTGTTTGGGGATCCCAACTCCCACCAGAGGGTCCTTTTGTGGGGTATGACCCCCACCACCTGCACCATCCACTCCTCTAGGTGAGTTTTGACCCTCAACCAGCTACATGAAGAGGTCAGGCCAACTCTGTCAATGGCAAGATATGGGGATCTTCAGGTGGGGTCAGGCTGTCTGAGGACCTGAGCTGGTCCCTGCTGGTCCCTTCTGGTTTCACTGGCTCAAGAGGGAACAGTGGGATTTATCTCCCCATGTGTTAGGAATGTGTTCTCCAAGCCTGAAATAGTTTGGCAGGTCCAGAGGGATCCTGCAAAAAACATGGCACAGAATCACAGGATGGTTTGGGTTGGGAGGGACCTTAAAACTCTGCCAGTGCCACCCCCTGCCATGGGCAGGGATGGCCTTGGACACTCCCAGGGATGGGGCAGCCACAGCTTCTCTGCCCAACCTGTGCCAGGGCCTGCCCACCCTCCCAGGGAAGGATTTCTTCCCAATATCCCGCCTATCCCTGCCCTCCTTCAGTTTGAAGCCATAAGTTTCCAACCATTTATGATCAAGGGGTTCTGTTTGGGGATCCCAACTCCCACCAGAGGGTCCTTTTGTGGGGTATGACCCCCACCACCTGCACCATCCACTCCTCTAGGTGAGTTTTGACCCTCAACCAGCTACATGAAGAGGTCAGGCCAACTCTGTCAATGGCAAGATATGGGGATCTTCAGGAGGGGTCAGGCTGTCTGAGGACCTGAGCTGGTCCCTGCTGGTCCCTTCTGGTTTCACTGGCTCAAGAGGGAACAGTGGGATTTATCTCCCCATGTGTTAGGAATGTGTTCTCCAAGCCTGAAATAGTTTGGCAGGTCCAGAGGGATCCTGCAAAAAACGTGGCACAGAATCACAGGATGGTTTGGGTTGGGAGGGACCTTAAAACTCTGCCAGTGCCACCTCCTGCCATGGGCAGGGACGACCTTGGACACTCCCAGGGCTGGGGCAGCCACAGCTTCTCTGCCCAACCTGTGCCAGGGCCTGCCCACCCTCCCAGGGAAGGATTTCTTCCCAATATCCCACCTGTCCCTGCCCTCCTTGAGTTTGAAGCCGTAAGTTTCCAACCATTTATGATCAAGGGGTTCTGTTTGGGGATCCCAACTCCCACCAGAGGGTCCTTTTGTGGGGTATGACCCTCACCACCTGCACCATCCACTCCTCTAGGTGAGTTTTGAGCCTCAATCAGCTACATGAAGAGGTCAGGCCAACTCTGTCAATGGCAAGATATGGGGATCTTCAGGTGGGGTCAGGCTGTCTGAGGACCTGAGCTGGTCCCTGCAGGGTCTCCTTCTGGTTTCACTGGCTCAAGAGGGAACAGTGGGATTTATCTCCCCATGTGTTAGGAATGTGTTCTCCAAGCCTGAAATAGTTTGGCAGGTCCAGAGGGATCCTGCAAAAAACATGGCACAGAATCACAGGATGGTTTGGGTTGGGAGGGACCTTAAAGCTCTGCCAGTGCCACCCCCTGCCATGGGCAGGGATGGCCTTGGACACTCCCAGGGATGGGGCAGCCACAGCTTCTCTGCCCAACCTGTACCAGGGCCTGCCCACCCTCCCAGGGAAGGATTTCTTCCCAATATCCCACCTATCCCTGCCCTCCTTCAGTTTGAAGCCATAAGTTTCCAACCATTTATGATCAAGGGGAAACTTCACCCAAGAATTCCAACCAAAACCAGGGAGTGAAGGGGGTGGGTTCTGGTGAGGAGCCACAGAAGGGCAGGAGCCCCTCAGGTGTGAGCCCAGCACTGAGTCCCCATCCTGTGGCTGCTCTGGTGAAGCATGACAAGACAACCATGAGGTGATATCCAGATTATAACCACACACACTGACAGTATTTTGCTCTTTGCTCACCCACCTGGCACCAAACCTCAACCCTTTTATCCTCCTCTGTCCTCCCAGTTCCTCCACAGGCAACAACCTCCTTAATCTGGGTCTGTGGAGAGTGGAGAGCAGTGAAGGAAACAAACCTTGTGGCATCAGAGACAGGAGGGAAGAGGCAAGTGGTGATTGATGCCTGAAACCCCAACCACACAAATCACAGAGCTCAGGGGAACTCCTGTGATTGAAGGGAGAGAGAAGAAGTGGAGCATTATGCTCATGTCACCTCTGATGGCTCTTGGAATAAGACAAATATTTATGCAATCAGTTGAGGCAGCAGGACACAGAAGAGAGGCCACACACTGAGATTAGAAACACTGGGGGCCCAAAGTGTCCATTCCCAGGTCTGGCATGACAGCACTGAGCAGCTCCAGGCAGCAGCTCTGCCCCAGGAGGCTCCTCAGGGAACACACTGAAAGGCAGAGCATCCCTCTCACATTTAATTCTTTTAAAGGCTTTCCATTCTTCCTGAGCAAAGGGTTTGTCTGAGCCAACCTCCTTCCAGGTCAACAGGACATCAACCCTGTGACTGACTTTAATGAGGGTTTGTTCATGCCCTGGAAAGTGCAGCCTGCACTGAGTAAAGCCTGAATGCTCCTAATTCCCAATTACTCTCACTTCAGATGTAGGTCCAGCCCCAGGAGAGCGCTGGCTGACCCTGTGCTGAGGAGCTCCCTGGCCAGCTTTGGATAGAAAAGCAACTGCCTGGTCCCACCTGTAGTGCCTGCACACCCATGTGCCTCCTGGGGGAGGTCCTGCAGGAGGAGAAACTCTCTATTTGTAACTCCCAGGGGACTTAAACCCGAGTTTCAGAACCATTTAAGCAGAATATTGTCCCCTCTCCTGTACCATGAGGAGCCTCACACAGAAATCCAGGAGGTGGGTATAGGATGGGCTTTGCCTCTTCCAGTGCTGGGATGGGAATGGAGGTACTGCATAATATAAAAAAGATATAAAATTGTTAAAGAGCCTCCAAAAGAGACCTACAAAGATGCTGAAGGATCTGGAGGGGCCATGGGGAGCAGCAGAGGGCACTTGGTGTGTTCAGTTGGGGCAGAGCAGGCTGAGGGCAGAGCTCAGTGGGGGCAGCTCCAATCTCTGCTCCCTGTGGGCAGGGACAGCATCCAGGGAATGGCTGGAGCTGTGCCAGGGCAAGGACAGCACCCAGGGAATGGCTGGAGCTGTGCCAGGGCAGGGACAGCACCCAGGGAATGGCTGGAGCTGTGCCAGGGCAGGGACAGCACCCAGGGAATGGCTGGAGCTGTGCCAGGGCAGGGACAGCACCCAGGGAATGGCTGGAGCTGGGCCAGGGCAGGGGCGGCACCCAGGGAATGGCTGGAGCTGTGCCAGGGCAGGGACAGCACCCAGGGAATGGCTGGAGCTGTGCCAGGGCAGGGACAGCACCCAGGGAATGGCTGGAGCTGTGCCAGGGCAGGGACAGCACCCAGGGAATGGCTGGAGCTGTGCCAGGGCAGGGACAGCACCCAGGGAATGGCTGGAGCTGTGCCAGGGCAGGGACAGCACCCAGGGAAGGGCTGGAGCTGTGCCAGGGCAAGGACAGCACCCAGGGAATGGCTGGAGCTGTGCTAGGCCAGGGACAGCACCCAGGGAATGGCTGGAGCTGTGCCAGGGCAGGGACAGCACCCAGGGAATGGCTGGAGCTGTGCCAGGGCAGGGACAGCACCCAGGGAATGGCTGGAGCTGTGCCAGGGCAGGGACAGCACCCAGGGAATGGCTGGAGCGGTGCCAGGGCAGGGGCAGGTTGGATCTCAGGGAAAGGTTCTTCCCCCAGAGGGTGGTGGGCACTGACCAGGCTCCCCAGGGCAGTGGGCACGGCCCCAAGGCTGCCAGAGCTGCAGGAGGGTTTGGATGATGCTCTGGGGCACAGGGTGGGATTGTTGGGGTGTCTGTGCAGGGCCAGGGGTTGGACTGGATGGTCCTGTGGATCTCTCCCAGCTCAGGGTATTCCCTGATTCTATGAGAATCTGGGAAACCTTCTCCTGGGTTCTGCTGGGTTGGAGGGTGGTCACTGCACTGACTCAGGGGAGGGGGGATGTTCCCCAGGAGATCTCCTGGTGCCTGGCTGAGGAGGGGGAGCTGAGGTCTCTGCTGGGTGCCAGGGGGACACTGCCCAGCTCTCAGTGATGGTGCTGCAGGGTGAGGGTGCCAGGGCCCTGCTGGCAGGAGGATGGAGGCAGAGCTGTCTCCGGGGCCGTGGCTGCATCTCTTAATCAACTTTATGAAAACCTTCGGGGTCAAGAGAGTAATAAAATAACAGAGGACAAGCCCACGCTGCCTCTTTGCACTTTCCACCTCTCCACTCATTTTATCCTTCCTTCCCACCACATCAGCTCACTTTGGCCTGACCTTGGCAGCTCCAGCTCTGCTCAGTGCTGTGAAATGAAGCTGATTTGTCCCCTTTCACGTCGCTGCTGTCGCTTTCCCGGAGCTCCTCGGATCCGTTTGCTCCCTGATTGTGTTCCAGCAGAGACAAACCTCATGATTGAACCTCCACCACGAGCCCAGCCAGGCTGGGGCAGCACAGGTGGCATGGAGCCTGGCACAGCAAATTCAATCTTCCTGAGGGATTTAATTGGGGGACTCTGTTTTGCCACCCTGGTGTTGGGTGGCAGAGCCATCCCCACTGTGCCCACCCCTCCTTCTCCCTCCCTCCCTCCTCAGCCCTTCCAAAGCCTCAGGCAGGCTCCAGCAAAGTGGGGGTTGCATTATTGTTGCCAGGGGTGACATGAGATGGGAATTATGTGAAACAATGAGTGTGATCTGTTTGACATTTGGAACACGCTCCCTGTGCTGGGAACGCTCGTGCAGCACAAGCGTCTTCATTTGGGGTTTGTGGCAGGAGGAGATCTGTCTCTTCTGAGTTCTCTGGTCATTCTCTGCAAGGCCCACAGAAAATCCCTTCCCTTCTGGAGCTGCTGCTCTGTCCAAGGGTTGGTTTGGCTTGGGGTTACCCACAGCCTGAGGTGGGCAGTGAATTGCTGCCAGGATGAGGCTGGTCCAGATGTTGGTGCAGTGCTTGATGCTCTCACAATCCCAGGATGGTTTGGATGGGAAGGGACCTTCAAGGTCACCCTTATCCACCCCGTGCCATGGGCAGGGACACCTTCCACCAGCCCAGGTTGCTCCAAGAGGGGTGGGACTGGGATGGGCTTTAATGTCCCTTCCAACTCAAACCATTCCATGATTCTGTGATGATTCCATAATTTCCACTTCATTCCATATTGAGCTGGTGGCTCCAACACCTGGGGCAGGTTTCTATTTCTTTTTTCTTTTTCTTTTTTCTTTTTCTTTTTTTTTTTTTTTGTCAGAGTTGTAGGGACAGTTTTCTGTGACTGTTTTACCCAACTCAGTTTTTACTGAGGAAGCAGAAATGAGGCTGTTTGGATTTGAAAGGAGACCTGACAGGAGAGCTGGAGGGGCACCTGTTGCAAGGAAATGGAGGGACAGGACACAGGGAATGGCTTCCCATTGCCAGAGGGCAGGTTAGGTGGAATATTGGGAAGGAATTGTTGGCTGGGAGGGTGGGCAGGCCCCTGGCACAGGTTGGGCAGAGAAGCTGTGGCTGCCCCATCCCTGGGGGTGGCCCAGGCCAGGCTGGACAGGGTTTGGAGCACCCTGGGCTGGTGGGAGGTGTCCCTGCCCATGGCAGGGGGTGGGGAAGAAGATGAGCTCTAAAGTCCCTTCCAACCCAAACCATTCCATGATCCTGTGATGATTCCATAATTTCCCCTTCATTCCATATTGAGCTGGTGGCTCCAACACCTGGGGCAGGTTTATTTTTCTTTTTTTTTCTTTTTCTTTTTTTTTGTCAGAGTTGTAGGGACAGTTTTCTGTGATTGTTTTACCCAACTCAGCTTTTACTGAGGAAGCAGAAATGAGGCTGTTTGGATTTGAAAGGAGACCTGACAGGAGAGCTGGAGGGGGACCTGTTGCAAGGACATGGAGGAACAGGACACAGGGAATGGCTTCCCATTGCCAGAGGGCAGGGATAGATGGGATATTGGGAAGGAATTGCCCCCTGTGAGGGTGGGCAGGCCCTGGCACAGGTTGGGCAGAGCAGCTGTGGCTGCCCCATCCCTGGGAGTGTCCAAGGTCAGGTTGGACAGGGCTTGGAGCACCCTGGGCTGGTGGGCTGGTGGGATGAGCTCTAAGGTCCCTTCCAACCCAAACAATTCCATGATTCTGTCATGATTCCATAATTTCCACTTCATTCCATATTGAGCTGGTGGCTCCAACACCTGGGGCAGGTCTGAAGCCCACCAGACCCTGAGCAGGGACGTGCTGGGGCCAGAATGAACTGGAGCTTCCAGCAAAGTGGAAACCAGGTCTCAGAGAATGAGCAGTTTGTGGAGTTGTGAACAGAGAAAACCTCAGAGTAACCACTCATTGAATCCCAGGATGGTTTGGGTTGGAAGGAACCTTCAAGGTCATCCATTTCCACCCCTGCCATGGGCAGGGACACCTCCCACCAGCCCAGGGTGCTCCAAGCCCTGTCCAACCTGGCCTTGGACACTCCCAGGGATCCAGGGGCAGCCACAGTTTCTCTGCCCAACCTGTGCCAGGGCCTGCCCACCCTCCCAGCCAAGGGTGGATCAAGGTGGTGTTTAAGGTTCCTTCCAACCCAACCCATTCTGTGATTCAATAATTCCACAACTAACACATTTTTAATCCAGTTATGCTGAAGAATTTCCTGTTGGGATCTCAGAATGTAAATTTACCATCTCTGCTCTCACTGTCCCCACATTTTTCTTCTCCAACACAAGTACCAAAAGCCTCATCCAGGGCTTCAAATCCTCTGCACAACCCAGCCCATGCTGTGTGTGCTGCACTGGATCTCCTCCAGGTACAATCTTGCACATTTTCCAGATGAAAAAGGATCTGCTGCCACATTTCAGGGGCATTTCAGAGCTGGTCTGCCCAGGGGGTCTGAAGGAGAACCAGTTGGGAGTGGAGATGTTGTGTGTGGGGACTCTGGCAAGCTGATTGCCATCCTGTTGGATCACTGGCCCAGGATGCTCCAAACCCCACCCAGCCTTGCCTTGCCCACCTCCAGGGCTGGGGATATAAAATAATACCTGTGCTTGGTGTTGTTTTCCCTTTAAAATCATGATCTGGCCCTCTTGGCTACAAACTGGGAATGATTTCCTGCATCTCTCCTGCAGATTCAGCTCAGGCTTGTTTTTGAAGCCTCCTGAAGGTTCATGAACTCGTTGAGGTGTCTGAGGTGATTTATGGGGCTCATGTGAGCACAGGTGAGACTCCCAGGTCTCTGCTTGGCATTCTGGGCTTGTTCCTGCTCCAACCTCCACGTGAAGCTCATGGAACATAAACCTTCCTAAAGTGCCAATGAATCAAAGCTTTGGAGCTACTTCTGCAAACAGGAACAGCACTGATGATGTTTCCATCATCAGACAGTGGTGGGAATGGCTCTGCTGCAGGTTCCCACCCATGGGGGATGGGAAGAGACAGCCTGGGCTGTTCAGGCTGGGTTTGAACTTCCTTCCAAAGCTCGTTCTGCACAGAAGGACTTGAGGAATTGTGCCCTGTGGTCCTTCTGGCCAAGACCCACAGAGACACCAAACTCTGGGCTGTTCTGGCCAAGGAGGGGAAGGCAAATCTGACCTGATTTATTGAGTCCCTGCACAGGGTGACAAGAGAGTGAAAGATTCTCAGATGGCCAAAGTTACATAAAAAACAAAAAGGCAAATTTAAAAGTCCTTTGGAACAAAAGGATGAACAATTTCTGGTTGAAAACCCACAAATGATAACCTGAAGATGATAAAATTCTTTTCCCTGTGTGGAGGTTCCTTTTCCTGTGAACAAATTAGTTTTTCTCCATAGCAGAGGGGTTGGAAGGGACCTTAAAGACCATCTTGTCTCATCCTAAAGACCCCACCATGGGCAGGGACACCTCCCACCAGCCCCGGTTGCTCCAAGTTTATCCAACCTGGCCTTGGACACTCCCAGGGATGGGGCAGCCACAGCTTCTCTGCCCAACCTGTGCCAGGGCCTGCCCACCCTCACAGCCAACAATTCCTTCCCAATATCCCATCTATCCCTGATGTCTGGCAGTGGGAAGCCATTCCCTTGTCCTGTCCCTCCATCCCTTGGCCCCAGTCCTCTCCAGCTCTCCTGGAGCCCCTTCAGGCCCTGGAAGGGGCTCTCAGGTGTCCCTGGTCCCTTCTCTTCTCCAGGTGACCCCCCAGCTCTCCCAGAGGGGCTCCAGCCCTGCAGCATCTCCGGGGCCTCCTCTGGGCTCCTCCAGCAGCTCCACATCCCTTGGATGTTGTTCCCCAGGGCTGGGGCAGCTCAGCAGGTGGGGTTGAGGGGGGTAATTCCACTCAGGTACCAGGGTCTCACTGTAAAAAAACTCATTCTTTCATTTCTTTTACAGTTTGAAGCCATTCCCCTTGTCCTGTCCCTCCATCCCTTGTCCCAAGTCCCTCTCCAGTTCTCCTGGAGCCCCTTTGGGCACTGGAAGGGGCTCTCAGGTGTCCCTGGTCCCTTCTCTTCTCCAGGTGACCCCCCCAGCTCTCCCAGAGGGGGAGCATCTCCGGGGCCTCCTCTGGACTCTCCAGCAGCTCCACATGCCTTGGATGTTGTTCCCCAGGGCTGGGGCAGCTCTGCAGGTGGGGGATCACCTGAGGGGGGTAATTCCACTGAGGTGCCAGGGTCTGACCACCCTCACTGTAAAAAATCTCATTCTTTCATTTCTTTTACAGTTTGAAGCCATTCCCTGTGTCCTGTCCCTCCATCCCTTGTCCCCAGTCCCTCTCCAGCTCTCCTGGAGCCCCTTCAGGCTCTGGAAGGGTCTCTCAGGTGTCCCTGGAGCCTTCTCTTCTCCAGGTGACCCCCCCAGCTCTCCCAGAGGGGGAGCATCTCCGGGGTCTCCTCTGGGCTCCTCCAGCAGCTCCACATCCCTTGGATGTTGTTCCCCAGGGCTGGGGCAGCTCAGCAGGTGGGGTTGAGGGGGGTAATTCCACTGAGGTGCTGGGGTCTGACCACCCTCACTGTAAAAAAACTCATTCTTTCATTTCTTTTACAGTTTGAAGCCATTCCCCTTGTCCTGTCCCTCCATCCCTTGTCCCAAGTCCCTCTCCAGTTCTCCTGGAGCCCCTTTGGGCACTGGAAGGGGCTCTCAGGTGTCCCTGGTCCCTTCTCTTCTCCAGGTGACCCCCCCAGCTCTCCCAGAGGGGGAGCATCTCCGGGGCCTCCTCTGGACTCTCCAGCAGCTCCACATGCCTTGGATGTTGTTCCCCAGGGCTGGGGCAGCTCTGCAGGTGGGGGATCACCTGAGGGGGGTAATTCCACTGAGGTGCCAGGGTCTGACCACCCTCACTGTAAAAAATCTCATTCTTTCATTTCTTTTACAGTTTGAAGCCATTCCCCTTGTCCTGTCCCTCCATCCCTTGTCCCCAGTCCCTCTCCAGCTCTCCTGGAGCCCCTTTAGGCTCTGGAAGGGTCTCTGTGGTCTCCCTGGAGTTTCTCTTCTCCAGGTGAACATTGAGCTGAAAGATTTTCCTGCTGGAAAGCACAAGTTGAGGTTTTTCCTTGGCATTTCTGGGAATGACTCCAGAAGATGTGGGACAGTGCAAGGTTGGCTTTCCAAGGTGAGAGCAGCAGAAGCAGCTCCCAACCCTCAGAGCACGTCCTGGAGCTGAAACCTTCGTACTGTCCTTTTAACTAAGTCTGAAGATAATTAAATTTTGCACTGTGGTTACACCTCAGTAAATATTGTCCATAAAAATCAATTGGCATTTACTGTACTTAAGGTATAATAACAATTCTTATAAATCTAAATTATCCCAATAAATCTAAATTAAATGCCTGGGTTTCAATGTATTCAGGGCATTTAATTAATAAAGTGTTACCAAATAACCATCACTAATCTGTTTACTTCAAGCCTGATTTCCATTTCCAAAGGATTTATTTCTCAGCAAAGTGTGTGTGGGAGGGGGAAAGTCTGTGAAAGGGTTTTAAAAAGCTCCTGCAGGTACCAGAAAGGTTGAGATTGCCCAGGAAATTCCCTCCTCTTTCCAGAAGCAGCTGGAATTTTCCAAGTGGAAAGTCCATTTTGGCTCATTTGTAATCTGAAGCGTTGAAAAAATTCTGAAGTTTGAAAGGTTCTGGTTTGACACTTCCTTAATTTAAAGCTCTGCTTTGCTGCTGAAGCTGATTTTCCAATTAAGGATTTAATTTAACTTAAAAAGAGGGGAAACAATTAAGGATGAAAAGGTCAAAATCCAAGAGGTTTGGTATAAATAAAACCTCAGGTTGGACACAAACACTTTGTGGATTTGCCATTTGTGAAAAACATGGATTTTTACCTCTCTTTTTTTTTTTTTTTTTCTGGGACTTCTCTTGAATTTGCCCTTTTTTTTTGAGGCCCAAAAGGCAAAAAGAGTCACTTGAGGCCCATCAAGGAGCTTGGGACAGGCAAGGAATTGAAATTCCTCCTCCCAAACCAGCTGGTTGTGTCTGGAAAACCCCAAATTCCACCACCCAGAGCTGAGCTCAGTTCCCTTCAGCTTCTCCTCCCCCACCTCCCATCGTTCCCTTCTCCAAACATTGGGATGTTTTCTTTCCAAATGGCATTTTATTGCTCAACATTTTTCTAGACAATTGAACAGCAAAAACTTCCCAATCTCCCCCCAGACGAATTCAATGTTTTGTTTTGGGCTGGAACCATTTCTTGTTCTATTTTTAGGTTGTTTTTTTTTTGTTTTTTTGAGAAAACACAATTCCTACCCAGCCAACCCCCAAATATTTTGCCAGAGCCACCAGACCCAGCCAGTTCTGCTCCAAAGACCCAGCAGGGCATCAACCTGGGCATTATTAATGCCCAACCTGGGCGTTATTTTTTCCCCTCCCACCACAATTAACACCATCAGGTTCAGCTCCCACAAAGCCAGAGGGGAAAATTCCCAACAAGTGGAGTGTGGTGCTTTTGAACCAAGCACTGCATCTACCCCAGTGATTAATTTAGCTCAAAACATCTAATTAGAGGCAATAAAAATTTATTTCTTCTGCTGCTGGGAAGCGGCTGAGAGTGTTCCCTGTGTCACAGCAGCACCTGGCAGGCTCCAGGCTCTGCTCACACAGCCCAGGGAGGATGAAATGGTTGGTCTAACACATGTTTGGTGCCCTGTGGGAGAGAAGTGGGTGGGCAGAGCCCATCACAGAGAGCCCACCACAGAGAGCCCATCACAGAGAGCCCACCACAGAGAGCCCATCACAGAGAGCCCACCACAGAGAGCCCACCACAGAGAGCCCATCACAGAGAGCCCACCACACTCAGCCCACCACAGAGAGCCCACCACAGAGAACCCACCACACTGAGCCCATCACAGAGAGTCCACCACAGAGAGCCCACCACACTGAGCCCACCACAGAGAGCCCACCACACTGAGCCCACCACAGAGAGCCCATCACAGAGAACCCACCACACTGAGCCCACCACAGAGAGTCCACCACAGAGAGCCCACCACACTGAGCCCACCACAGAGAGCCCACCACAGAGAACCCACCACACTGAGCCCACCACAGAGAGCCCACCACAGAGAGCCCACCATACAGAGCCCACCACAGTGAGCCCACCACAGTGAGTCCACCACACTCAGTCCACCACACTCAGTCCACCACACTGAGCCCACCACACTGAGCCCACCACAGTGAGCCCACCACACTCAGCCCACCACACTGAGCCCACCACACTGAGCCCACCACACTCAGCCCACCACACTCAGCCCACCACACTGAGCCCAGCACACTGAGCCCAGCACACTGAGCCCACCACAGAGAGCCCACCACAGAGAGCCCACCACACTCAGCCCACCACACTGGGCCCAGCACACTGAGCCCACCACAGAGAGCCCACCACACTGAGCCCACCACACCGAGCTGTTGGTGCCCACCCTGGTGGGTTGAATGGATGAGTTCAAGTCCACATCGAGTTCAGTCCTTTGCCCACAGTGCCAAGGGAAGCACCTGCCAGGAGGGTGAGGTATTTTGGAGGTTGTCTGTCTCCTTCCACTTGATTCAGCCTGAGGCTGGCAGATGGAAACAAGCTCAGTCCTAAAGAGGGGAGAGAACATCCCTCGGAGGGCAGTGTGGCATCTCTGCCTGAACAGTTGCTCATCTCTTGGAGTGACACTGCCCTTCATCTGTCTAACAACTCTGATGGTCTCTCAGTGGTTTGGTTTTTATCTGATTGGGCTAATTTATTTGTTTTCATGCTAAGTTTTATTGCTTATTGATTTCCCGAGTGGTTCTGAGCCTCTGTCAGTGTTCCTCTGCTCCCAGTGATGGAGACACGGTGTGTGAAATGGCACTTCCAGCCAGCCTGAGCCCCCAAACCACTGCTAATTACCCTGATTACAGCCCTCTGAGATGACAAACTCAGCCCTCTCCTCCCTCCAGTGCACCACCCAGCTCCCAGCTGGCAGAATCCATGTGCTCCACATCCGAGCTGTCACTTCAGGGCTGCTCAGAGCTTTAGATCCCTGCTCAGATCTCTCCAACATGCTTTTTTTTTTTTTTTAAATGATTTCCAATTATTTCAACCTGATTGGAATTTAAAAAAGGAAAAGTAGCAACAAATCTAAACGTGGTGAGAATGAACAGGACCCTTTTGAGCTTCGTCTTGTGGTTTCCCACCACGAGATGTAACGACTTTTTGTGAGTATTCCCAGAGATCTTGCACCTGGAGCTCTACACTCCTGAGCTTGGCAGCCCACCTGGGTTCTCCTGGAGGGGTTGGAGGCCACCAGCCTGTCCTTCATGGCAGGGGGGATATGTCTCTGCCTTAAGCAGCACGAAAATCTGGGATAACAAGTAATAGGGTGAGAGGAAATGGCCTCAAGTTGCACCAGGGGAGGTTTCTGCCCCTCCTGCTGCCCTTCCACCTCCAGCTTTCCCTCCCTGAAGCTCCAGAGGTGTCCAGGTCACCTCCTGATGGGACATGACCTTGGGGACATTGCTGAGCACATTTCAGTGCAGCTCTGCCTCCCTCCCTGCCTGAGGAAAGGGCAGGGCTGATTAGGATGGTTTGTATTTCCATAAGAACTGAGCTTGATTTTGCCCAGCACCACCAGCCCTTGGGATGTCCTGGAAAAACCTCCCAAAAATGAGGTGCAAATAATTTACATCTGCCTTCAACTCCATCCCACTCTCAGAGGGGTGTAAAGAATTTCCACAAAACTGCAAAGACTCTCCCACCCCTCACTGCCCACAAGGGCTGGAACTGGTGATGAGCTGCCACCCAACACTTAAACACTCTGAGCCTTTATTATTTATTTCTTGGGCAGAGAATTACCACGATGGGCTCTTTTTATTTTACAGATCCAGCTTCTGAAAGTACTTAAAAAGCTTTCCATCAGAGCTGTACAGTGGAGCTGACAGAACACAGAGGGAAAGCCACCATTAATTATCAGCCTGTAAGTAGCACTGATAGGGCGAGCATTTGATTTTGATTTAATGTCTAAATAAGCTCTCTCACAATGGCAAAGAGCTTCCTGTTTCAGTGGAAAGCACGAAGTTTTCTCTCTCCCCTTTTTCTTTTGCATTCTGGCCCTGATCCAGGTGTAGAAATAGAAGGAAACATGAAGAGAATGCAGAAAGTTGGTGTGAAAATGCAGCAGAGCCGCAGGATCCTGCTGAGCCCTCTGCCAGCACCACTGCTGGGCTGTCTGGGCCATCCTGGCTCATCAAGGCTGCCTTGTCCTTCAGCTTCTCTGCCAGCCCAGCCCTGCCATGCCAGTCCTGCATTCCCAGCCCTGCCATCCCAGTCCTGCATTCCCAGTCCTGCATTCCCAGCCCTGCCATCCCAGCCCTGCCATGCCAGCCCTGCCATGCCAGCCCTGCATTCCCAGCCCTGCCAGCCCAGCCCTGCCAGCCCAGTCCTGTATTCCCAGTCCTGCCAGCCCAGCCCTGCCAACCCAGCTCTGCCAGCCCAGCCCTGCCAGCCCAGTCCTGCATTCCCAGCCCTGCCATTCCAGCCCTGCCATCCCACCCTGGCCATTCCAGCCCTGCATTCCCAGCCTGGCCATTCCAACCCTGCATTCCCAGCCCTGCCATCCCAGTCCTGAATTTCCAGCCCCGCCATTCCAGCCCTGCATTCCCAGCCCTGCATTCCCAGCCCTGCCATCCCAGTCCTGTATTCCCAGCCCTGCCAACCCAGCCCTGCCAACCCAGCCCTGCCAGCCCAGCCCTGCCAGCCCAGTCCTGCATTCCCAGCTCTGCCATCCCAGCCCTGCCATCCCAGTCCTGCATTCCCAACCCTACATTCCCAACCCTACATTCCCAGCCCTGCCATTCCAGCCCTGCATTCCCAGCCCTGCCATTCCAGCCCTGCCATCCCACCCTGGCCATTCCAGCCCTGCATTCCCAGCCTGGCCATTTCAGCCCTGCCATTCCAGCCCTGCATTCCCAGCCCTGCATTCCCAGCCCTGCCATCCCAGTCCTGTATTCCCAGCCCTGCCAACCCAGCCCTGCCAACCCAGCCCTGCCAGCCCAGCCCTGCCAGCCCAGTCCTGCATTCCCAGCTCTGCCATCCCAGCCCTGCCATCCCAGTCCTGCATTCCCAACCCTACATTCCCAACCCTACATTCCCAGCCCTGCCATTCCAGCCCTGCATTCCCAGCCCTGCCATTCCAGCCCTGCCATCCCACCCTGGCCATTCCAGCCCTGCATTCCCAGCCTGGCCATTCCAACCCTGCATTCCCAGCCCTGTATTCCAAGTCCTGCATTCCCAGCTCTGCCATCCCAGTCCTGCCATCCCAGCCCTGTATTCCCAGCTCCGCCAGCCCAGCCTTGCCATCGTAGCCCTGCCCTCCCCACCCCATGCCCATCACCCCCCACCTTCTCTCTTTGTATCTCCCCTTCCATCACACTTCAGGAACTCCCTTCACCACGGGTCTCACCCACCCTCCCCAGATCTCTGCCCTGTGGGACCAGGGACAGCACCCAGGGAATGGCTGGAGCTGTGCCAGGCCAGGGACAGCACCCAGGGAATGGCTGGAGCTGTGCCAGGCCAGGGACAGCACCCAGGGAATGGCTGGAGCTGTGCCAGGCCAGGGACAGCACCCAGGGAATGGCTGGAGCTGTGCCAGGCCAGGGACAGCACCCAGGGAATGGCTGGAGCTGTGCCAGGGCAGGGACAGCACCCAGGGAATGGCTGGAGCTGTGCCAGGCCAGGGCCAGCACCCAGGGAATGGCTGGAGCTGTGCCAGGGCAGGCTCAGGTTGGATCTCAGCAAAAGGTCCTTCCCCCAGAGGGTGGTGGGCACTGACCAGGCTCCCCAGGGCAGTGGGCACGGCCCCAAGGCTGCCAGAGCTGCAGGAGGGTTTGGATGATGCTCTGGGGTACAGGGGGTGACTCTTGGGGATGTTCCTGTGCAGGGCTGAGGGTTGGACTGGATGGTCCTTGTGGTCCCTCCCAGCTCAGCACATTCTGGGATTCTGGAGCCCATCAGTCATTTTAGCCCCAGGGAGACAAAACCCAGAGAAATGGGCAGTGGGTGGAAACCATGGAGAGCTTGGCATGTTCTGAACCCCACAGAGCCCCAGTGGGATTGGTCTGACTGGGTGGGACAACCATTTCCCCCTTGTTTCCCATCAGACTGCCCTGCTTGGGACAGAGACTTTGTTGCAGACCCTTTTTCATGTCACTCCCTCCAGGGACAAACCTGCTGGATTCTCACTCTGCTGAGGCACATTAAAATCTGTCTGCAGTGGTAGGACCAGCTGAGGAGCTCAGGGTGGGGCTTCCAGCCCTGTCCATGCTCAGACACTGCAAAAGGCAAACTCCAACTGGAGGTGACAGTTGCAGGAGAAGCAGAAAACGGCCCTGACAGCTCCTCTGCACTGCCCCAACCACACACTCACAAAGCATTTTCCACTTCAGGTGCCTTCTACAAGTGTTAATGAACTTACCCTTCTGAGAGCCCTGCACTGGGGGGAGGTGAAGCCAAGGATGGCTGAGCTTCTGGGAAGTCTCCACCAGGACAGGAGTCCCAGGCTTCAGAACCACCCTGACCTCCTCAGGAAGAGTCTCCAACAGGACAGGATTCCCAGGGTGCAGAGACACCCTGACCTCCCCAGGAAGAGTCTCCACCAGGGCAGAACTCCCCGGCTGCAGAGCCACCCTGATGTCCCCAGGAAGAGTCTCCACCAGGGCAGAACTCCCTGGCTGCAGAGCCATTCTGATGTCCCCAGGAATTGTTTCCACCAGGACAGGACTCCCAGGCTGCAGAGCCACCCTGATGTCCCCAGGAAGAGTCTCCACCAGGACAGGATTCCCAGGGTGCAGAGCCACCCTGATGTCCCCAGGAAGAGTCTCCACCAGGGCAGAACTCCCCGGCTGCAGAGCCACCCTGAATTCCCCAGGAAGAGTCTGCACCAGGGCAGAACTCCCCGGCTGCAGAGCCACCCTGATGTCCCCAGGAAGAGTCTCCACCAAGACAGGACTCCCAGGGAGCAGAGACAACCTGATGACCCAACTGAGTCTCCACCAGGACAGGACTCCCAGGATGCAGATCCACCCTCACCTCCCAAGGAAGAGTCTCCACCAGGACAGGACTCCCAGGCTGCAGATCCACCCTGACCTCCCCAGGAAGAGTCTCCACCAAGACAGGACTCCCAGGGTGCAGAGCCATCCTGATGTCCCCAGAAAGACTCTCCACCAGGACAGGACTCCCAGGGTGCAGAGACAACCTGATGACCCCACTGAGTCTCCACCAGGACAGAACTCCCAGGCTGCAGATCCACCCTCATCCTCCTCTGCCTGGGGCTGGGGGATGTTTGCACATGTGTGAGTCCATCCCTAAAAGTCTCCAGGGCTCAAACATCTCCATTGCTACTTGAAAGAACAAGGATTCAAAAGGTTTCATCCGTTTTTAAATGAAATTGGGAGGTGAGGAAGGGAAACTGAGGCTCAGATTCATCACCTGAAGCCTGAAGTGTCACTCCCCAAAAGCTGAAAGCGAGTGGCACACACCAGACAGTTCCACCCAGCTGCAGACTAATAATGCCTTTGCTAAATGACTTTAAACTTAATGACATGTGACATGCACAGCTCAGGCTGTTCACCAGTGCAGGACACAGGGAGATAATGATCTTTTATGAAAACCAAACCCCAGGAGGAGCCAATGCCACCCAGCAGAAATGGGCCTTTGGATGGGCAGGGATGTGAGGGCACAGGGAGTTCACAGCCTTGCCAACATATAAAAGCTGGACTGGCTCTTTAGGAAGAAATAACAGTACCAGTGTGTCTAGACAGAGGTTGGGGTGACTGAAGAAAACAAGATTTAGCCATTGAAAAAGTCATTATTTCAAGATGAAACTCCAGATTTCCAGCTCAGCCCTGGTTTTCTCGGAGTGTGTGATTGTGGAGAGCTGATGTGCATTTCTGCAGCCCTGGAAAGCAATTTGCTTAATGAAAGAGTGTTAGTTGGACTTGCTAAGTAACAATCCCTGAGCATTGGCAATGAGTGCCCAGATCCTTCTTCTAAACCTTCAGGATGACAAAGTCTGGAAATATCCAGGGCAGGAAGGAAAAGTGCAGCCCCTGCACTGATAAAAAGATGGGGAGAACTGGAATGGGGCTTTTCACACACAGGGGAGGTGCTGAAAACATGAAGTGGTTTGGGTTGGAAGGGACCTTCAGTGTCATGTTGTTCCCCCCCTGCCATGGGCAGGGACACCTCCCACCAGCCCAGGGTGCTCCAAGCCCTGTTCAGCCTGGCCTTGGACACTCCCAGGGATGGGGCAGCCACAGCTTCTCTGCCCAACCTGTGCCAGGGCCTGCCCACCCTCCCAGCCAACAATTCCTTCCCAATATCCCACCTAACCTCCCTCTGGCAGTGGGAAGCCATTCCCTGTGTCCTGTCCCTCCATGTCCTTGCAACAGGTCCCCCTCCAGCTCTCCTATCAGGTCTCCTTTCAAATCCAAACAGTCTCATTTCTGCTTCCTCAGTAAAAACCGAGTTGGATAAAACAGTCCCAGAAAACTGTCCCTACAACTCTGACTAAAAAAAAAAGAAAAAGAAATCTGAATTAATTCTGAGATTTCTGGCACTGCAGCAGCCTCACTGTTGAGAGGGAACATCTGGGTTTATTGTTCCACGTCACATAACACAAATATATCCCACTATTAATTTCAGAGGAATAATTTAAGGGGCCTTGAGTGAAAGCAAAACCTTCACGTGGCCTCTGGTGAACAAGGGACTGATAATCTTTGTGGTTTGTTGACAGTCTAAAAAAAAAAATCAGGCAGAATGACACCAAAAAGGGGTTTTAGGACTTTTTGGCAAATGGAAAAATGAAAAGCTTTGCTTGGAGCTCAATAAAAGACATCAGTGATGCAGTAAATAAATGAATAGATCCTTCCCAGCCATGCACAGCTTTGAGAGGGTTTAACATGCTGGAAAGGAATTCCAAAGCCAGGGATTAATTCACATTTCCAGAGTGACCCCTTTGCTTGGGAACCTTTGCCATGAAGCATCTCAGCTGAGCTGCTTTCCCTCTCATCCCACAGAATGCAGGAAACCCCATCCCAGTGGCCACAGAACCATCTCCACCCCACCACCTACAACCCTTCCAGCTCAAAAACATCCTCAGATCTTCTCCAAGGCCACTGGAGGTGCCTTTCCCTTGGGGAAGGGGATCAGACTTTGAGTAGATGTGCCCAAAATGCCAGGAAAAGTAGGGACTGTGTGTGGTGACCCCCATGGGAATAAGGTGGGCACATCTGCCCAGAGGGACACTTGGCAGGTTGGCGTGAACCTCTGGCTGCCTCCTCCCAGCCCAGCCCGAGGGATGCACCTTCCAGGGTGTCTTTCACTGCTCTTGGGAGAATGATGAGGGAATTTTTGCCGTGACTGCCTCACTTGGACGTGTCCCCTCCTGCTCTCCACGACGAGGAGCTAATGGGGAGAAGATTTAATGGCGTGAGATCACTTTAATGTGAAGCCCATAAATAAAGCTCTTCTAACTCCCTAATTACGTCTGCATTGCACCCATTAACGAGTCATCTGCATCCAGAGCTCTGTGCAGGGACAGCCTCATTCCAGAGGGTTTGCCATCCTGGAAAAAACTTGGTTGGGAAGGGAGGAATAAAAGAGGGAAGAGAGAAAGACAGGGAGGTTTGAAACTCTGACACATCTTGATGATCTCAGAGGTCTCTTCCAACCCAGCTGATTCTGTGATTCCAATGATCTGTTGGGTATTGGGATAATCCAGGAGCAGTCCTGACACTCAGCACTGAATGGTGTCTGGTTTTTTAGTGTGGCAAATAAAATGGTCAGCAAATTCAATCAATCCACAGAATCCCAGACTGTTCTGAGTTGGAAGGGACCCATAAGGATCATCAAGACCAACCCTTAAGTCAATGGCCCACAGAGAAGATTGAACCCATGACCTTGGCATTGTTACAGCCAAGTTTTAACCAACTGAGGTGTCCCTGCCCACGGCAGGGGGTGGCACTGGATGAGCTTTAAAGTTCCTCCCAACCCAACACATTCACAGAATCCAAGACTATCCTGAGCTGGAAGGGATGCCCAAGGACCATCGAGTCCAACTCTTCAGTCAATGCCCCACACAGGGGATTGAACCCCTGACCTTGGCATTGTTACAGCCAAGTTTTAACCAGTTGAGGTGTCCCTGCCCACGGCAGGGGGTGGCACTGGATGAGCTTTAAGGTTCCTCCCAACCCAACCCATTCATAGAATCCCAGACTATCCTGAGCTGGAAGGGACCCATAAGGATCATCAAGACCAACACTTAAGTCAATGGCCCACAGAGAAGATTGAACCCCTGACCTTGGCATTGTTACAACCAAGTTTTAACCAACTGAGGTGTCCCTGCCGTGGCAAGAGGTGGCACTGGATGAGCTTTAAGGTTCCTCCCAACCCATTCACAGAATCCCAGACTATTCTGAGTTGGAAGGACCCCCAAGGACCATCGAGTCCAACTCTTCAGTCAATGGCCCACACAAGGGATTGAACCCCTGACCTTGGCATTGTTAGAACCAAGTGTTAACCAACTCTGTGTGACATCACTTGGCACACTCAGCTGGCAAAGTTTGGGCATGCCATGGCTCAGCCCTGCTGGGTGCACAGGGAGCTCCTCCAGCCTGCAGGAGCCATGGGAGCTCCACAGGAGGCTCTGCATCCTCAAAGGAGCTCAGTCACTTGAAGCAGAGCAAAGCAGGGCGTGTTTGGTGCGTGTGACACCACGTGGGAAGGAGTCCTGGTCCCCTCTGCCCTGGGCACATGGTGAGGAGCACACAGAGCCGTGACCTCGGTGCTGAAAGCTCCTCTAAAGTTCCTCTGGTGTTAAAGCCGAGCAGGGGGAGGGTGTTTTGTTCCAGCAGGGGGAGGGTGTTTTGCTCCAGCAGGGGGAGGGTGTTTTGTTGGCCCGAAGGTCTCGCTTTTCACGCTGGTTTCATTCAGCGCCGGGGAGGGAACAAAGCCCCAAGTGCCGACACTGCCTGCGGGGCTGCAGAGCAGCTCCGGGATGATGTCACTCGTTAGCACTTGCCAGGCAAAAAATACCCTTTCGAGGCAAAAAGGGATGTAGAAAAGAGCGAGGGAGACGCTGCGGTTAAAAATACCAACGGTTTGACTTTGCCTGAACTTTGCTCCAGTTCACTGCAGTGATGAAATCCCAGGGAATTCAGGAGAAATCCGGAACATCCTTCCAACAGGAGAAATCCAGCAAGCACTTCCATCGGGAGAAATTCTTAATATCCTTCTATCAGGAGAAATTCAGAACATCCTTCCATCAGGGGAAATCCAGGACACCTTTCCAAGAGGAGAAATCCAGAACACGTTCCATCAGTGTAAATCCAGATCATCCTTCCATCAGGATAAATCCAGAACACCTTTCCAGCAGGAGAAATCCAGAACATCCTTCCATCAGGAGAAATCCAGAACATCCTTCCATCAGGATAAATCCAGAACACATTTTCATCAGGATAAATCCAGAACATCCTTCCATCAGGGTAAATCCAGAACATCCTTCCACCAGGAGAAATCCAGAACACCCTTCCAGCAGGGGAAATCCAGAACATCTTTCCAGCAGGAGAAATCCAGAAAGCATTTCCATGTCAAGGAGTGCTCAGGGAACACGTCAGAGCTCCTCCAAACCAGAGCTGCAGGTTTAGAGTCACAGAATACCCTGAGCTGGAAGGGCCACACAAGGACCACCCAATGCAACTGCTGGCCCTGCTCAGGACAACCCATCTCAGAGAGGCTCCAGGCCCTTCAGCATCTCCAGAACCTCTGCTGGACCCTCTGCAGCACATTCCTTGCTGTGTTCATGCCCAGATGAAGTGAGATGAAGGTGAACCATCAGAGAGATGGAGGTGAACCATCAGAGAGATGGAGGTGAATCATCAGAGATAAAGATGAACCATCAGAGAGGAAAGTGAATCATGAAAGATGGAGGTGAACGATCAGAGATGAAAGGGAACCATTGAAGAGAAAAAGACGAACCATCAGAGATGGAGATGAACAATCAGAGATGGAGGTGAACCATCAGAGATGGAGGTGAACCATCAGAGATGAAGGTGAACCATGAGAGATGGAGGTGAACCATCAGAGATGGAGGTGAACGATGAGAGATGAAGGTGAACCATCAGAGAGATGAAGATGAACTATCAGAGATGGAGATGAACCATCAGAGATGAAAGTGAACCATCAGAGATGGAGATGAACCATCAGAGATGAAAGTGAACCTTCAGAGATGGAGGTGAACCATCAGAGAGATGAATGTGAACCATCAGAGATGGAGGTGAACCATCAGAGAGATGAAGGTGAACCATGAGAGATGGAGGTGAACCATCTGAGATGAAAGTGAACCATCAGAGATGGAGGTGAACGGTGAGAGATGAAGGTGAACCATCGGAGAGATAAAGATGAACCATCAGAGAGATAAAGGTGAACCATCAGACATGGAGATGAACCATCAGAGCGATAAAGGTGAACCATCACTGATGAAGGTGAACCATCAGAGATGAAGATGAACCATCAGAGATGAAGGTGAACCGTCAGAGATGGAGGTGAACCATCAGAGATGAAGGTGAACCATCACTGACGAAGGTGAACCATCAGAGAGATGGAGGTGAACCATCACTGACAAAGGTGAACCATCACTGACGAAGCTGAATCATCACTGATGAAGGTGAACTGTTCACCTCTGTGTGCTCAAGGTGTCTGTCCAGTTCCAGAGTCTCAAGCTGTGCTAAACTGCTGGAGATCAGGACAACCCCACAGCCTCCTCTGGAGAGAGAGAGAGAGCCCAGGCCCAGTGATGCAAACAGAGCCACACTGATACAGATACTGATGTTTATCATCTGAATATTAAACCCTTGGATTGGGAAGGGTAAACAAAACTAATGTGAGCAAACCCCACACCAAACACACCCCCAAAGCTCTGCTGATGAGTAAACAATTAAGACCAATTTCCCATCCTAAGCAGCACCACTGAAGTAGATGCAGATGATTTCCAGCACCAGGAAAAGTGGAGCTGGAAAAAAAAAAAAAGGGATTGCAAGCACAGAGCCAACAAAATTAAACCATGAATTAATTTCATCCATTACAAGTGATTGTGGTAAATTAAAACTAGAAGGAAATAATTGGTAGCATGTTAGATTTTAGTGTTTCCTACAGATGAGGGGAATTAGATTTCTTTATTAGGAGCACTAAACTCATCTGCCACATTCTCGTGTCTGCAGCGAGGTGTGTTCTCCCTGCCTGCAGCCTGGAGTCACCGTGGGCTTTGGGACCAGGAGCCTTTCCATCCTGAGGACCTTGTGCTGGTTTAAAGGTAAAGCAGCAGGAGAAATGAACCCAACAAAAAGAGATTATAAGTCAGAGTTACAATTTAATAACAACATTACAACAAATGCAATGGCACAAAGAGAAATTGGGTTTAACCCCCAACCCCAGCAGTCTAACCCAGCCCCCTGGGGCACAAACACAGGGGGGTTTGGTGGCCCCTGTGCTGAGCCCCACGTGGTTCCACCGAGTCCAAAGGCAAAGGAAGGGACAAACCTGTTGGTGCAGATGATGGCACAGTCTGGGCCAGAGTGGTGGGCTCCTCCTGGCCAGGGGCTGCTCCTCCTCTGCATCCAAGGAGTGGTCCCAGAAGTCCCCAAAGGCCAAGATTGTCTCCCCTGAGGTTTGGGTGGGAGCCCCCAGTGCCTCCCCCAGGGCAGGGAGTTCCACCCTGGGGGATCTGACTCTGGCAGTCAGGGGGGATTTTGGAATGGTTGCTGGCCCATGGGCAGAGCTGAGCCCTCAGGTGGGTGTGGAGGTGCCAAGGACTCCCTGCAGGGCAGTTCTCCCAGCTCCTCTGCCAGGCTTCTTTCCCAGCCAGCTCCCAGCCTGAGGGCTCAGCTGTGCCCTGGGCAGCTGCTGCCAATGGGCCCTTGGGAACAGTTGCTGGGCAATGAATGGAGGGTTTGGAATGCACAGCTTTGGTCACACCCACACAGGGACAAACTGCTCCCACCTGCTCAACTGGCACAGACTTGAGCCCTCAGCCATTTCTACAACCCAGGGGGCTGAGCTGAGTTTGAAGTTGCTCCCCAGGGGGGCAGGAGGGGCGTGCCCAGGTCCTGGGACACCTGCAGGGCAGTGCCATCATTGCTGCTGTGCTGCCACCGAGCTGGGGACAGCGAGACACCCATTGCACTGCTGGAGACCTTCAGTGTCTCCAAAGAGGGGCCAATACCCAGGAAAAATGTTCCTGGGGAGGAGGGAGAGCTCCTTGAGCTGTAATTCTGTAGCAAAGTTGGGATAATCACGTTGGTCTCCTTTAAATTCTCCTGCTTGGACAGCAGTGCCAGGAAGGCCTTTGGCACAGAGCTCATCCTGCCCAGGGCAGGCACAGCTTGGTGCTGAATCCACCCTGTTGATCCAACTTCCCTTGGCAAAGATCCTTTGGATCTGACAGCTCTTCCCTTAATTCCTTTAATTCCTTCCTATTTTACTGGGATTCAAGAATTCAGAGGATGAAGTTGGCCCCAAACACAGAAAAGGGCCGGAATCTCAGGGGTTAAACCTCCTCCTGAGGATGTTTCCTCCAAGGTGTGAACCATCAGAAAGGCCACACTTGGTGCTGTGGCAGCTCTCAGAGTGTGGCAGGAAATGAAGTTCCTTGTTTGGCCATTCTGTTTTCCTCAGAGGTTATTTTTATGCACTTATTTAATTAATTCCCTCAGCTTATATAAGAGTAATAAGATTTTTTTTTTTTTTATTTCTGCAGCGCTCTTTTCCTCAGGAAACTCAGGATATTTTGGAGCTGCCCTCGGAGCTTCCCCCAGTGCCCACCCAGAGCTCGGTGGCAGCCACTTCCCACCCACCCAGAGCACGTGGTGCCTTCCCACCAGCAGCCCCCAAGGCCACCAGGACTAATTAAACCTGCACGGAGCTAAACTGAGCTTATTTTAGTCTGAAACACGAAGCTTTGACACCTTCAGTTTATTTTTGCAGGGAGTTCAAGGCTATTCCCGCTGTGCCTGGGAGGCAGCACCTTTAGGAAGGCAAAAATCCTCCTGGTGGTGAATTCGGGGAGAGGGAGGGATTTCAGGAGAGGGAGGAATTTAAGGAGAGGAATTCAGGGAGAGGGAGGAATTCAGGGAGAGGGAGGAATTCAGGGAGAGGGAGCAGTGCCACCTACTGAAGCATCCCCACCTGGCTGGCTTGGAACGAGGTTGCACCAACTGAAATAGAAACTTCTTGGTTTGTAGTGGGAAATATAAAGGAAAAGGGGGGAAAAAAAAACCCTCACGGAGTTGGGGAGGGGAGAGAAGAAACGACCTAAAAAAAGCAATTTGCTGAACGGCATTTTGGGCCAACGTGGGGTTTATAAATAGCCCCAGTGCTCTTTGCAGGATGCATTTGGAATGTTTCTGAGCAGCAAAGAGGGGGAGCTGCAGGTGACAACAAATGGGGGAAATGGGGATAAACAAGAGGCATCAAATCCCCTTTCCGGGTGGGATCAGCGACGTGTCTCGAAGCCTCCGTCAAAGGCACTCAATTAGGAGACACGTTTGCTAATTAATGTTCTAATTCACAGCAAATCAGGGTTCTGATGGAGCCTTGATTAGTGGAGCAGATGGTAAGGACTGGACCTGATATCCTGATATTCCTGGCAGTGCCAAGACATCACCTGATGCTCCAGGACCAGCTCCATCTCCTGCTTTGCTCACACACCTTGGGGTTTCTCCTGGAATTTCCCCTTGGCTGTACCTGAGCCATCACCTGGAGAAAGCAGATGCACAGAATTGTTATTGCAGAATGAAACAGCCACCAAACCACCTCCCCAGCCACTCAATCCCTCCACTATTAATATTTTCCCTTCACAGCCTCCTCTTGCATTGCAGAGACAGGGAAAAGGAGGGTTTTTTTTCCAGCACAAGCCTCAGGTGGTCGCCCAGGCATCATTTTTAATTACAGAAAATGTTCCTTCCAAACTTCCCAGGGGTATCACTGGCAGTTTTGGGGATTAAACACTCCAAATGGAATGAACACTGTGCCTCAGGGTTTGTTTTGAAGCTGGTGGCTGGGGCAGAGCTCTGAGGGGACCAAAGGGCAGCACAAACCCCAGTGACAACTGAGATCGTGGAATCCCAGACTGGGTTGGGTTGGAAGGGACCTCAAAGCCCATCCAGTTCCATGCCATGGGCAGGGACACCTTCCACTCTCCCAGGCTGCTCCAAGCCCTGCCCTTGGACACTCCCAGGGATGGGGCAGCCACAGCTTCTCTGCCCAACCTGTGCCAGGGCCTGCCCACCCTCCCAGCCAACAATTCCTCCCCACTATCCCATCTATCCCTGCCCTCTGGCAGTGGGAAGCCATTCCCTTGTCCTGCCACTCCAAAGTCTGCCTCCATCTCTCTGTACTTCGCCTTCAAGCACTGAAAGCCCCAAATCCTTCTCTTCTCCAGACTGAAAAGTCATTTTTAGAGGATATGAAAACCTCCCTGGGAGATGGAGAGATTCAATTGCTGGGCCATTTCTGTGCCCCCAGCAAGACCAGGACACCTCTGCCCTCCTTTAACCCCTCTGAGAGACTGTCCCTGCCCTGGAGACCTGAACAGACACCACAAATTTCTGGAGAAAGGAGGAGCTGAGGCTTGGGGAGAGTTCTCTTTCACTTCCCTCCTGAGCAAAATATAAAATCTTCCCTTCCATGTCTTTCCCCTGCCCCCATTGTTTTCCTTTAAGCTGCTTTATGGCCCTACCAGAGCCTCTGTCCATCCTTCATGGCTGGATATCCCGGGGCTATCTTGGATCTCCCTCTTGAATCCCATGAGCTTTTAAAGCTGCTAAACCCAGAATTGAGCTCAGAGCTCCCCCTGAGCTCAGACCCACTGCAGGTCTCCTCCCAGCCAGGATGGAGCCCCTCAAGCTCCTCGAGGGGCTTCCCAAAATGTCAAAATTACAGCTGTATTTATTTTTTTAATACTCTACAGACCCCCCCCAAAGGAACAAACTGCAGTGAGAGAAGAGTTCTGTGTTCCCAGGTGAGTCCAGGAGGTCTGAGCTCCCAGATAACCCCCTGCAAGACCCTCTTTTTTTAACATAACCACTCCAAGAGCCTTTTTGGCTTTTGTTGCTGCCTTTTAATAACACAGCTCCTAAAAAGCCCCAAAATCCGGGATAAACTTGAAGAGAATTAAACCTGAAGTGAGAAATACCCGAGCAACTCTTGGGCTGTTGAATCCCATTGTCTGTTCCTGCATCCTTGAATAAACACACGACTCACCCTAAAGGAACACTCTGTCTGATATTGTTGCCTGGCTTGAAAACAGCTCCAAGGGAAATGTCTCTCCAGCATCAGACCTGGTTGGACTAAACTAATACTAATAAAAAAGCCATGTCAGTGTAGGATTAGTCTGAAATGGGAGCAGCCACTCCAGCAGGGCTCCTCTCCAATCTCCATTTCCCATTCCCCTCCCAGCCAGGGAAGTGGATCAGGCTGTGCTTGTTCCTTTGCACAGTCTATAAAGGGCTTAGGTGAGATACTTAACTCGGGGAAGGCTCCAGCTCAGGAGGATGAAGTGCCTGAAAGCTGCATAAAAGCTTCAGGAAGTGAAAGGCAAGGGGCAAGAACCTGCAAATGTTGCTGAGCAGTTGTGGTTTCCAAACAGATCCAGGGACTCAGGAGGACCTGGGTGCCACTTCTACAGCTGAGTGACATCTCTGTGCCTTTGTCAGCCAGGAGCTTCCCCTGCTCAAGAAGTTTCCCCTGACAAAGGAGTTTCCCTTGGACAAGGAATTTCCCCTGACCAAGGTCTTTTCCCCTGACCAAGGTCTTTCCCCTGATCAAAGTGTTTCCCTTGGCCAAGGTGTTTCTCCTGCCCAAGGAATTTCCCCTGCCCAAGGAGTTTCCCCTGCCCAAGGAGTTTCCCCTGACCAAGGTCTTTCCCCTGACAAAGGAGTTTCCCTTGGCCAAGGAGCTTCTCCTGGCCAAGGAATTTCCCCTGCCCAAGGAATTTCCCCTGCCCAAGGAGTTTCCCCTGCCCAAGGAGTTTCCCTTGGCCAAGGAGCTTCCCCTGGCCAAGGAATTTCCCCTGCCCAAGGAGTTTGCCCTGACCAAGGAGTTTCCCCTGATCATGAAGTTTCCCTTGGCCAAGGTGTTTCTCTTGATCAAGAAGCTTCTGCTGGCCAGAGAATTTCCCCTGACCAAGGAATTTCTCCTGACCAAGGAGTTTGCCCTGCCCAAGGAATTTCCCCTAATAAAGGTGTTTCTTCTGCCCAAGGAATTTCCCCTGATCAAGGTGTTTCTCTTGGCCAAGGCGTTTCCCCTGACCAAGGTCTTTTCCCTGACCAAGGAGTTTCCCTTGGCCAAGGAATTTCCTCTGATCATGAAGTTTCCCTTGGCCAAGGTGTTTCTTCTGCCCAAGGAATTTCTCCTGCCCAAGGTGTTTCCCCTGATCAAGATCCTTCCCTTGGCCAAAGGGTTTCCCCTGCCCAAGGAGTTTGCCCAGCTCAAGATGTTTCTCTTGGCTAAGGAATTTCTCCTGCCCAAGGTGTTCCTCTTGGCCAAGGAATTTCCCCCAGTCAAGGTCCTTCCCTTGGCCAAGGAGTTTCCCCTGCCCAAGGAGTTTGCCCAGCCCAAGATGTTTCTCTTGACCAAGAAATTTCCCCTGCCCAAGGAATTTCCTCTGACCAAGGTGTTTCCCTTGACCAAGATGTTTCCCTTGGCCAACATGTTTCTTCTGCCCAAGGAATTTCCCCTGCCCAAGGAATTTCCCCTAATAAAGGCGTTTCTTCTGCCCAAGGTGTTTCCCCTGATCAAGGTCCTTCCCTTGGCCAAGGAGTTTCCCCTGCCCAAGGAGTTTGCCCAGCCCAAGGTGTTCCTCTTGGCCAAGGAATTTCCCCCAGTCAAGGTCCTTCCCTTGGCCAAGGAGTTTCCCCTGCCCAAGGAGTTTGCCCGGCCCAAGATGTTTCTCTTGACCAAGAAATTTCTCCTGCCCAAGGAATTTCCTCTGCCCAAGGAATTTCCCCTTCCCAAGAAGTTTGCCCTGCCCAAGGAATTTCCCCTAATAAAGGTGTTTCTTCTGCCCAAGGTGTTTCTCTTGGCCAAGGAGTTTCTCCTGCCCAAGGAGTTTGCCCAGCCCAAGGTGTTTCTCTTGGCCAAGGAATTTCTCCTGCCCAAGGAGTTTGCCCAGCCCAAGGTGTTTCTCTTGGCCAAGGAATTTCTCCTGCCCAAGGAGTTTGCCCAGCCCAAGGTGTTTCTCTTGGCCAAGGAGTTTCTCCTGCCCAAGGTGTTCCTCTTGGCCAAGGAATTTCCCCCAGTCAAGGTCCTTCCCTTGGCCAAGGAGTTTCCCCTGCCCAAGGAGTTTCTCCTGCCCAAGGTGTTCCTCTTGACCAAGGAATTTCCCCCAGTCCAGGTCCTTCCCTTGGCCAAGGAGTTTCCCCTGCCCTAGGAGTTTTCCTTGACCTAACAACTGTTCCCCCTTCTGCCATACCCTGGGATCAGACTCTGCTCACTGAGCCAGGGCCAGGCCTTGCACAGCCAGTCCAACTTCAGCCTCATTGGAAATGAAGCAATTATCGAATGACCACTAATTGAAAATCCTACAAGCCCTTGGTGGATTAAAGGAGATTAATGGAGAAAGAAGAGATGGGACATTAACTTGCATTAGTGCAGCAGCTGATGGCTCTAAGTAGCTGCACTGCCCAGTTTTACACAGGGTGCAGCAGCTTTCAGAGGGTATTTTGATTAATTCCTTTATTTATTTCACAGGTAATGATTACTATTTAAAAATAAAAGACTCCAAAGGAAAGTAACCTCAGCCCAGGTCCCCCCCCCCTTTTTTCTTTTTTCCCCTCTTTTTTTCCCTCTTTTTTCTTTCCTTTTTTCCCCCCTTCTTTTTTTCTTTTCCCTTTTCCCCCCTTCTTTTTTTCTTTCCTTTTTTCCCCCTTCTTTTTTTCTTTCCTTTTTCCCCCTTCTTTTTTCTTTCCTTTTTCCCCCTTCTTTTTTCTTTCCTTTTTTCCCCCCTTCTTTTTTCTTTCCTTTTTTCCCCCTTCTTTTTTTCTTTTCCCTTTTTCCCCCTTCTTTTTTCTTTCCTTTTTCCCCCCCTTCTTTTTTCTTTCCTTTTCCCCCCTTCTTTTTTCTTTCCTTTTTCCCCCCCTTCTTTTTTCTTTCCTTTCTTTTTTTCTTTCCTTTTTCCCCCCTTCTTTTTTCTTTCCTTTTTCCCCCTTCTTTTTTCTTTCCTTTTTCCCCCCCTTCTTTTTTCTTTCCTTTCTTTTTTTCTTTCCTTTTTCCCCCCCTTCTTTTTTCTTTCCTTTTTCCCCCCTTCTTTTTTCTTTCCCTTCTTTTTTCTTTCCTTCCCCCCCCTTCTTTTTTCTTTCCTTTTTTCCCCCCTTCTTTTTTCTTTCCTTTCTTTTTTCTTTCCTTTTTCCCCCCTTCTTTTTTCTTTCCTTTCTTTTTTCTTTCCTTTTTTCCCCCCTCCTTTTTTCTTTCCTTTTTTTCCCCCCCTTCTTTTTTTTCTTTTCCCTTTTTTCTTTTTTTTTCCCTTCTTTTTCTTCCTTTCCCTTTTTTTTCCTTTGGGAAAACCAAAAAAGGGCACCCCAACTGCTGCACCTCAACAAAACCATTTTTACAGACAGCCACTGCTCTTGGTGCCCCAAATTGCAAAAGGAACCCCCACCACTTCCATGCAGAAGACAATGCCTTTCTCTCCCTGCTTGGCAGAGCAACACCAATAAAATTTAAGTGTTAGAAAACAGTGTTAAGTCACAGAGCTGAATAAAAATAGCCCCAGGTGTGACTGAGGCAGTGACTCTCCTTTAGCTCTCACCAGGCCAAGCCACTTGTGTTACAAGAACCTGTGACCACACATGGTCTAATTGGAAGGAAAATCATCCTGTGACCTCTCCCAGAGAGGGAATTGGAAAGGCCCAGAGGTCACCAAATAAATGGGAGGCTCAGCTCTGGATATAATCATAGAATCATAGAATGGATTGGGTTGGAAAAGACCTCCCAGATCATCAAGTCCAACCCTTGGTCCAGCTCCAGTCCCTTTACCAGATCATGGCACTCAGTGCCACGGCCAAGCTCAGCTGAAAAACCTCCAGGGATGGGGAATCCACCCCCTCTCTGGGCAGTCCATTCCAATCCCTGAGCACTCTCTCTGCAAAGGATTTGTTTCTGATCTCCAACTTCAATTTCCCCTGGCAGAGCTTGAGCCCATCGTGCCCCCTTGTCCTATTGCTGAGTGCCTGGGAGAAGAGACCAACCCCCACCTGGCCAGAACTTCCCTTCAGGCAGTTCCAGACAGTGCTGAGGACACCTCTGAGCCTCCTCTTCTCCAGGCTGAACACCCCCAGCTCCCTCAGCCTCTCCCCATAGGGCTTGCCATAGGCTCAGGAGAAAGGGCAAGGAATGAGCACTGGATTTCAATTATCCTCAGATAATTCAAATGACTTTAAATAGCTGCCTGACCTGCTCCAGCTGCCTGTCCTCCTGCCTTGCCTTTGCTGCCCAATTCACATAATGACTCTTTGATCCCCTCCTTCCCTTTTCATGCTCGTGGCACTGAAGGGTTTCCCTCTGGGCTGAACCTGCTGTTCAAACCTCTGCCCACGTTCAGTTCCGTTGGCACAGCCCTTGGGAAGCCCAGGCTGGATTGGTGGCATTTCCCTGAGGACAGGCAGGTTCTTCTACAGCCTGGGGTGAAGGGACCAGCTGTGTTTGCTCCAGAGACCTGTTTGCCAGTGTTGTGGTGGCTGTTTGAAAACCAACCTTGGGCAACTTCAGAGGAGGAGGAGGGGGAGGAGGAGGAGGAGAAGGAGGAGGAGGAGGAGGAGAAGGAGGAGGAGGAGGAGGAAGGTTTAATTACATGATGTGCTGGTTTAAAGGATGCAATGGCACAAAGAGAAATTGGGTTTAACCCCCAAGCCCAGCAGTCTAACCCAGCCCCCTGGGGCACAAACACAGGGGGGTTTGGTGGCCCCTGTGCTGAGCCCCACGTGGTTCTCTCGAGTCCAAAGGAAAAGGAAGGGACAAACCTGTTGGTGCAGATGATGGCACAGTCTGGGCCAGAGTGGTGGCTCCTCCTGGCCAGGGGCTGCTCCTCCTCTGCATCCAAGGAGTGGTCCCAGAAGTCCCCAAAGGCCAAGATTGTCTCCCCTGAGGTTTGGGTGGGAGCCCCCAGTGCCTCCCCCAGGGCAGGGAGTTCCACCCTGGGGGATCTGACTCTGGCAGTCAGGGGGGATTTTGGAATGGTTGCTGGCCCATGGGCAGAGCTGAGCCCTCAGGTGGGTGTGGAGGTGCCAAGGACTCCCTGCAGGGCAGTTCTCCCAGCTCCTCTGCCAGGCTTCTTTCCCAGCCAGCTCCCAGCCTGAGGGCTCAGCTGTGCCCTGGGCAGCTGCTGCCAATGGGCCCTTGGGAACAGTTGCTGGGCAATGAATGGAGGGTTTGGAATGCACAGCTTTGGGCACCCCCACACAGGGACAAACTGCTCCCACCTGCTCAACTGGGACAATGTGGAGCCACAGATCAGACACTGGTGTTGCATTAAGTAAACAAGGCCAGGGGAGAAAACCTCACTAATTAAAGTCACACATTACAGCAGATCTTCCTTGAGTTACCCACAAAGGCCTGAACATTTTTGTCCATCTGGGTTGTTGCTGGAACAAAACTCAGTGTTGACATTCCCAGTAAAAGAAGGAAAAGTTTTACATTGTACATGGAATTGTACAATTGTCCCTGAGCAGCTTTGGCCCAGAAATTAAATGGAATAATTAAAAGCTACAAAACAACATGAGGGTCCCTTTCTGTAACACCTCAGGTGTGAACTTTCTGGAAGGACTTGATTCCACCCAACCCAACCACTGGGTTCAAACCCATCCAATCAGCACCAGATCCAAAGCCCAGACACAGCCTGGTGTTAAAAGCAAGTCATGTTTTAATTAACCGCCTCTAATTATACCACAAATCGTTCCAAAATTGCATGTAATAATTTCAAACCCAAACCACAAGTCCACGCTCTCAGTTGCAGAGTTTGGGAGCATCTGGTGCCTTTTGGAAGATGATGAACAGCATCATTTCCTCCTGATCATCTCTTTAGTAACCACAGGGCCTTCCAGGCTTGGATTGGTTAATATTAATGGTGGAGTCTTGTGTTAATTGACTAAGAAAAAGAGGAATGAAATTAGTCTTGGAAGAGAAAGTGCTTCTCAATGTTTCCACTGGGATGTCTTCTACGTGGCTGCAGCCATTAAGTTACACATAATTTTATTTAGCAACCCATCCCAGAAAACATTAAATCCACTGACTCTGCAAAACCCTCCTGAAGCCACTGGAAAATATCCCTGTTTTTTTCACATGGGCTCTGCAATATCCATCCTGGTCCAAGTCCAGGTAATTCCGTGGTGATTTTCTTCCCTCTCTGTGCCTCACAAGAAGCAGTTCCTGGACTTTCTCTCCATTCCTGTTCCAAGATGAACAGCAGAGGAGGTTTCAGCTCTCTCTGCCTTTAGGGCCCAAGGATGCAGAGAAATAACAACTGAAAAGCAGCAGGAAAAGGGATCCAGGAGAGGTTTAACTAAACTAACACTGTAAGTACCTGAGCTCTGCTCACAGGGTTCTTATGGCCCTCTTGGACCACCCAGGGCAAACCTGGACATCCATCTCCCCTCACACTCCTCCTTGACTGGTGATGGACTGAGCAGGGAGAAGATCCATCATTGGCAGTGGGCAGAGGTGGCAATCAGCTCTTTCTTTGGTAAAAAGTGCTCCTTGTGCCTATAAATCACTCAGGGTGGGCAAGAACAGCCCTATTGAGGGGCTGGAGTGGGGCCAGAGAAGAGCAACGAGGCTGGAGAAGGGACTGGATGTGGCACTGAGTGTCCTCTTAAACACCTCCAGGGACAGAGAATCCAACATGTCTTGACCCAACCCCACTGTGATCACCAGCCCAGGGCACAGAGTGCCAGAGTGATCACAGTGGGGTTGGATCAAGGGTTGATGATCTCCGAGGTCTCTTCCAACCCAAGTGAGAAGAGAAGAGCAACGAGGCTGGAGAAGGGACTGGAGCACAAGTGCTGTGGGGAGAGGCTGAGGGAGCTGGGGGTGTTCAGCCTGGAGAAGAGGAGGCTCAGAGGTGACCTCAGCACTGTCTGGAACTGCCTGAAGGGAAGTTGTGGCCAGGTGGGGGTTGGTCTCTTCTCCCAGGCACTCAGCAATAGGACAAGGGGGCACGATGGGCTCAAGCTCTGCCAGGGGAAATTGAAGTTGGAGATGAGAAACAAATTCTTTGCAGAGAGAGTGCTCAGGGATTGGAATGGGCTGCCCAGAGAGGGGGTGGATTCCCCATCCCTGGAGGTTTTTCAGCTGAGCTTGGCCGTGGCACTGAGTGCCATGATCTGGTAAAGGGACTGGAGTTGGACCAAGGGTTGATGATCTCAGAGGTCTTTTCCAACCCAATCCATTCTGTGATTCTGTGAACACTGGGAGCTGCTCCAGCAGGGAATGTGAGAGCAGTGAGGTGGCAGCCCCCAGGGAGGCACAGCTCAGGTGGCACAATGTGTGGCCAGCTGGACACCAGGCACTGCCAGAGCCCCGGGCAGGGCTCAGTGAGCCCCATCCCAACATCTGCTGCTCATTGCACATTGGCATCCATGCCCATTGCCCATCTCCTGTACCCGCTCCCAGATCACTTGTGGGGTGGCTTTGGGAATTTGCTCAGATTATGGACCCACCTCTGGTCAAAGCAAAGCCCTTCAGACACTGTCCCTTCTCTGTGTGACACACCCCCCCTATGCCCTCTGGGACTCCACCAACCATCCCTGGGAGCTGCACCTGGTCCTGCCACCCCCTGCAATGCCCACTTTATTTCTCAGCCTTTTTCTGCCCATGTTGGTATTACCCCCAAAATCCAACACCCCATGGGCAGCTCCAGAGCTTCCAACCCTCCAAAGCTCCTGCTCCAGCCTGGCAGGAAGGGCAGAACTCTGTCCTGGACACATCTTCTCCTGAGGAGGAGCAGAGGAATCCCAGCTGGGAGCATTTGGTTGATTTTCTTTCACCAGTGACCTTTGGAAAGTGAACTGTTCGCTTCATATTTTTACCGAGCAGCCAAATGGGAGGAAAGAGGAGCCTTTCACAGCTCGCTGAGCTCAGGGAAGGGTTCCTGGAGGAGCTGTCAAGAGGCACATCCTTCTCACCGGCCCCTTCTGCCGCTTCTAAAGAGGATATTTAAGAGCTTTCTTACATTTCAGACGGAGCTGTCTCAGAGCTCGTTGTTTCTTTGTTTCCCAATTGCCCTCCAGAAATAAATTCACCTTTCAGGCTTTTACTCAGAGTGTTTAAGCCCCAAACCAGCCGGTGAAGAGCCCGATGCTCTGAGAGGGTGGAACTTCTCACATTCCAGAGATAAATTCCTTTCCTTGGAATTTAAAAAGGAATTTAAAAAGAAATTTAAAAAGCTGGAGTTCCATCCTCAACCTCCTCCTGTGGTGGGAGAGTGGAGCCCACCCTGAGGGGATCCCATTCCAGCATGAAATCACCCTTTGGATCCACAGGGATCTTTCTGTCCCTCAGGATTATTTCTCAAGCTGTCCATCCATCCAGACCCAGCCCATGAGGATCATGAGACTGCAGCCGGGGAATTCAGGAAAAATCTTTCATTTTGTAGTAAAAAATGACTTCATCTTGTGTTTTTATAGAAAAGATTTTAGGCACAAGGCTCTTTTCCCTGGAATGCTTTCAGGCCTTTCACAGAAGTTTTGGTTTTTTGGGGTTTTTTTTTGAGGTTCTCCAGCCAGAATCAATGTTGTCTGATCTTACTTTGGGGTCTCAACTGGATTTGAGATGGAGGAGAAAAATCTCATCATCCCAACAACTCAGTATTGCAAAGTTACCAATACTCCAAAACCTCCACTGGCTGTTCAATTCCCAGGAAAAAGAACATCCTTACCCTGCAGCCAGAAAATTACTGCTCTGCTCTGAGCTGGCAAAAGCCAAAGTAAAGACAAATCACTGCTCGTTTAACCCTCATATTCATAAAACACGGCGAAGAGACAAGAGGCTTTCAACCTTAAAAATGAGATTTAAGAGGTGAGTTTTACCCTCTGAAACACTCCCAGCAAAGTCAGCAAACCTTGCAAGCAGCAGCTTTTACGTCTCTTGGTGGATTTTGGGAGGTTTGCTCAGATTTGCTTTGGCTCAAGGGGGATTCTTTGCAGTGCAGTTCTCTCAAGCCCAGCTCCAATTCCTTCCTCATCTGAGTCTGCTCAGCTGAGCCTTTGAAATCCTCTGGGATTTCTGCTGCTCTGGCTTTGAGTTGGACACGGAATCCTGAATGGTTTGGGTTGGGAGGGACTTTGGAGATCGTTTTGTTGCACTTTGCTGGAAGCTCCAGTTCATTCTGGCACCAGCACGGCCCTGCTCAGGGTCTGGTGGGCTGCAGGTCTGTCCTGGGTCTTGGAGCCACCAGCTCAATATGGAATGAAGTGGAAAT